>NC_142353.1:10157777-10310000 GCF_059441175.1 Urocampus carinirostris | reverse complement strand
AGCCAAGCTAAATTAAACCTGCTTTTGAGCAACCAATTTGAAGCTAAATTCAGCAAAAATAACAAGCATGTCAAGGTTAAACCCCTTGTCTTGGTTTGTGTGCTACAACCAAGGTGTATGTGTGTGTGGTTCCTCCTGCAGATCACTGAAACACAGTTTTGGTTTGAATGGAGCTCAATTTTTTTGATTGATTGATTAATTATTTGATGTTTTTTTTCTCCACACATCATCATATACAAAGTTAAAACGTGTTTAAATTCAACAGCTTTGATAAAAAAATGACAAAAAGGGGGCAGAAAAAAAAGTCTTTATCCTGTTCCCTTGACAACCAAAACACTTCAAGGCATTTTGAGTTTTATCCCATTTGTTTCCTTTTGACATTGTTTTCCCGTTTTTGGGCTGAGATAAGACGTCTGCATAAGGAGCAAAATGTGAAAAGCGTCCTTCTCTCTTGAAATACGGAAATCTTGTTGGGTTGTACAGTGTACCCGAACACCGTTTTTAACACCTGACCTATTTTCATGCCTGTAAAATAATGGCTAGTTGCAGCCCAACTACCAAGTAGGAATGGCGTGATCTTAACTCCGCCCCTGTTGTTTGACAGCTCCGCCCCTTTGTCGTGTTTTGCAGCGTATACAGGAAATGGAGGAGCGGCGCATTGAGCGGGTGGCGTCTGCAATGCGCTCATCAGCAGAAGCGGAAAAGGAATCGCTTCCTGTCCTGGGGCGCTGCGTCGACGCCATGTTGGACGCTGCACAAAGTATTCAGCCGCAAACTGTGAGTACGCTTGTAGCCAGCGTTACTGAAAAATACTAATTAGTAACAATTAATACAGTAAGTTACCGACGACGTGGCACACCTATTTAAAAGCGGCATGAGCAGATAAAGGAAAACACTCAACTCTGTTTTGGTACAAGCCGCACCAGATTTTGAGCAAACAGCCATACAAATGTACACATTCATGTTCATTTCATTCATTTAAAAAAATCAGCAAGGATATGTCGATTACAGAAAAGTTACACATCGTGCCATGATTAACTTGTTTGGGGACTGTGTCCCCAGCTGTCAATCTTAATAAACTAATTACTAATATTCATTAAATTGGCATTAACATATACAATTGAGCACGACCAAAACATTTTAAAAACAAAACTTAATGTATTGAATCAACTTAAATTCAGAAGCCCGCAAAATGACTACAACCTGTCCACATGCTGAGCCATACGGCTGATCTTGAGCGCTCCCATCCCTTGCGCACATGACAAAGTTATAGAGAACGTACACAGTGCTACTTTGTAAATAAGTATGTAAATATAAACACTCATGTTGACTCAGGTTTCTGGCAGATTAAGGGTTGCATGTGACAGGGTGAGAGATGTAGTAGTCAGCGCTTAAAGGTAGAGTGTGTATTATTTAGTGCCTCCTGGTGGTAAAACTTCATTCATTAAAAATCACAATTGATTTAAATAATAAAAATATGTGAACTATCATACAAATGCATTTGTTTAAATATTAGTTGGTTGAGAAATATGTATTGATATTATGTAACATGAGGTTACCTAAAGAGAGCTATCATGATCATCCGCCATCTTGCTGCAACGGGTACTCCTAAAAAACAAATACTCGTCCTTTTTGGTCAATGTTTTTTCGTTTTACTTCTTTCTCTTTGTTTCTCTGTTTTCCCCCTTTTTTGCTCTCATTTACCTTTTTTCTCTTCTCCCTTTTCCCTTTGTATCCTTTTTTTGTTTCTCTTTTTTTTCTTATTTGTCTTCTTTTCCTTTTCTTTGTTTCTCTTTCTTCTTTTTTCTAAACTTTTTTTCTTATCGCTTTTTGATTAGTTTTTTTTCCTATTTTATGTTTTTATTCTTTTTGTCCTTTTTTCAGTTTTTTTTATGCACTTTGGTCACTTAGTTTTCATAGTTTGTATTCTTCCTTGTGCTTTTTAGCACTAGTTTTCAATAGCATGACACAATACAGCAACATCTAGCAGTCATCTATTACACACTGTCCCTTTAAAGGACAATGTAATACATGACCTACAACCAATGAGCAGCAGACTAATACAGTAACGCATCATATAATAACGACAGATATAAAAAAATATATATAAAAACAAATATGTATTATGTAATATATAAAAAAATATAAATATACAAAATATGACGCGTTAAAGTACTCATAACTGAAAAGAGAAATAGCTTTCCTTTGTAATGTGTTCCTAGGTAATGCGTTGATATCGATACTGCCCACTGATTGATGTTTTTTTCCCGGCGTTTGCAGGACACGCGCTCAGTAGCGTGCACATACAAGTCGGGATTCGAACCGCCGGGCGACGTGGACCCCGAGGAGCACGCCGCCTCCATGAGGCGGAGCGTCTCCGAGTCCAGCTACCTGGACCACCAGCTGGGGCGCCGCCGCCACACCAGGAAGTTGTGGCCTTTCCTCCGCAAAAATAAAGTAAGACTTTGTGCGGTCCCTTCTCAAGGTTTCTTCATTTTCCTCATGTTGAGGTTTTTGAGTTTTTCCTTGCCCTCATGTTGGTTTCAGATCAGGGGATGGTGTAATGATAGTCTGTAATATTAGTCTGTGCAATAACCTGTGCAGCCTTTTGATACTCTTTGTGATTAAGGGCTATAAAAATAAAAATGACTTAACTTGACTTTTGACTTCTGACTTGGGCTGAAAGCCATGTTCCTTTTAAGCTGTGCTATTGCCCAGTGCCTAGACATTCTCTGCGTACGAGAAAATCTCTCCTGTGCATAAAAATCCTGGCTTGAAATTGCAAAATTAACTCATTTGCAAATTCAGTCAGAATTACAGTGCACGTGTGTGAAGACAATGTGATTTAAGCGTGGTACGGAGAGTCCAGCGTTTCCCATAAAATGTTTTGAGAACCCGGTGGGTGAACAGTCTAGGGGGGTGCGGGGGCACACACCCTGCCCTAGGACCTAATGCCCCAAAAATCTGCTTGTCATCTAATAATACTGAAAATAACTAGTGTTGTTCCGATGCCAATGCCCTACTATTTCAAGATATCATATCAGCAACTAAACAGACTAAATCAGCGATATGAATTCTAAATTTAATACTCCTATCTATTGAATAAATTACAGAATATATATATAAAATATACGGTAGCCCTCACTTGGGCCCGCCCGTTTGGCGCCAGCTGCTTTTTTAATTTATTATTATTCAGCCAGTATCAACCATCAACATGATATCTACCGGAAATAATTTTGTCACGCGAAGCTATCGACGTGACTCGTCGCCTTCGATCGGCGCCGGGTTTTTAGACCCAACTGCTGTGTTGGGAGTCATTAGGTGACCAAACCCCCCAATTCCAACCCTTAATGCCGAGCGCCAAGCAGGGAGGCAATGGGTACCAATGTTGTAAGTCTTAGGTATGACTCGGCCGAGGCTTGAACCAGCGTCCTCCCAGTCTCGGAGCAGGCGCCCTACCATCTAGGCTACCGAGCTGCTCGTTGCCTGATTGTCTTCCCTCGTATTTAAACTCAGTGCTCTTATTCCCTCCTTGTCAGTCTGTCAACGATCCTCTGCACTTGCAAGACTTGTATTTTGACTGTGTTTGGTATCCTTGTGGTGTATCCAGTATCCGGTATCGATCCTGCCTGGCTCGTCCTGTCTGGTATCTTGCTCCAGTCTCCGTTATTCAGTATCGATCCCGTCTGTCTCATCTTGTCCGGTATTCTGCTCGCATATCCAGTATCGATCCCGCATCTGTTGTCCTGTCCAGTATCTTGCTCCAGTCTCCATCCTGCCTGTCCTGGCCTATCCGGTATCTTGCTCCAGTATCCGGTATCAATTCTGTCTTTCCTGCCCTGTCCGATATCCGCTCGTGTATCCTGTATCTGGTATCGATCCAGTCTGTCATGTCCGGTTTCGATCTCTTCTGCCCAGCGATCGCCGAATCGCTGGCGTTTGTGTTCCCGCGCATGACTGCCCCGTTCCCGTAAAATAAAGCTTGTGTGAAAACGTTTCACGTTTGGGTCCACCGTCTGTTCGGGTTCTGACAATGATGCCAGTTCCTCTTCGAATGGTTTACAGGAGGTTATTTCACCCGTCAACCTCAGCCAATTGCCCCCCTTATTAATGATTTTAATTCCCTTTTTAAGTGATCATAAACCTTAAAAATACAAATATTTATTCACAGATAGACAGACTATTTAGAACAAAAAAAAAACAATGTATTTTTTTAAAAATTGATATAAAAAAATAGTTTTACGGCGTACACAATTTGAAATGATCAAAAAAAACGAATAAAATATGGGGTAAGCGTATACGTTGACAGGTATATTATTGTAAAGTGCAACTTTTTAGTGATGGGAAATCTGGTTCTTTTTAGCGAACCAGATTTTTCAGCTCAGCCCCCAAATGGCTCTTCAGATTTTTTGTTGCTTTAAACGATATACTACCTATAATAATGTAAAATTATATATGAAATGAATGAGAAAATGTATTATTATCATACCAGTCTTAAATTTTTAATCTACAGTGAACTTTTAACGAGTTAAAACTTTTTATTCAGAGCAACTTTAATGTCAAGCGACACCGAAAACCGAAAAAGAAACAAAAAAAATGTGAATAACAACTATTCAGTGCTATATAAAAAAAATTGTAACTATCTAAAATTCTACTTCTAACGGATGAAACAGCACAGAATCTCTGAAAAACATGCAAAAAATGTAAATTAAAATGTATATAACAAAAACAAAAATCGAATTAGTCTCAAGTTATGTCCCTCGCATTGCAATGTCTCTCTTGCACTATTTATTCCTTTCTTCCCCCTTCAAACCCCTGCATCCTAAGCTCAGTGAACAAAATCACACTTATTAACCAATCAACCAATTAACCCAAAAGCAAGTGAGAGGACAAAAAAAGCTTGCATGTTGTTTACAATATTTTATATAATGAGATTTCTTAAGGTTATTTTGATTAACTTCACATTTATATATATTTACAAATATTCTATTTTCAAATTGTCTACTACTTCTATTAGGGATTTTTGGCGACAATGTGGAGTAATGGTTGCAGCCCTACTTCTGCCATTGTTTTCCACTCAGCTCCTGAGTCTCCTGTCGTCACCTCGCCAGCCGCCGCCACCTCCACCCGCCTCGCCTTCACCCGGGGGCCTGGCCGACGGACCCCAGGCAACTTCCCTGGCCGGGGGGGACGCCACGACGCAGCGGCCCAACGACCTGGTGACATGCGGACCCCGCAGCGGGAAGCAGTGCCTACGCAGCCTTAAGAGAGGAGTAACACTTCAAACTTTATTGTATTCTCATCGTACTTTTGGGTTCATTGAAGAACCCAATTGTGTCAAAAAGAACTTTAACACAAATCTGAACCACAAAGTTGGGCCCAATTGTATCAAGAACGTGTAAGGCAACCAAAGTTTGGGTCTTAAATTGCAATGGGCTGGAAATGTGAACTGGGTTGAAGAGGAACCAACCCAAGTTTAGGAGTATTCAAACTCAAATACATAACCAAACTCATTTAGCCAAGAAAGTGAATTGTATTTGGGACCAATTTAAATTTAGCTTCGCAGTGAAATAATTAACCACATTTTTGAATTTCTGATTGGGCCCAACTTTTCAGTTCGTTGTTCACCAAATGTTTGGGGTTCATGGAATATCCCATTTGAACTGGATCAATGAGAGATACAAAACTCCTCCACCCCCCACCCCCAACCTTCCATCCATAAATTTTGCGTACAAATAAACGAGCTGTCTTTTTGGGCCAAAATTTTGGGTTCATTGTTGACCCAATGTTTGAGTTGCATAGAATATCCTAGGACAGGGGTCGGGAACCTTTTTGACTCAAAGAGCCATAAAAGCAAAAAATATTAATTTTATTTTGGGAAAGAGCCACACCATATATTATGAGACAAATGTACTAAATTGCTAAACCGGCGCCCCAGACAAAAGCTTAGTCTTCAGCACATTTATTTTTGATGATTTGATAAAAATTATGAAAAGAGAATAATGCCAGAGCCCCTGTCCCAAATTCAACAAACAGACCACTTTAAACTTGTCTCTTTCTTGCAATTACTCAAGATCGGATAAACTCCTTTTGACCCTTTTTTCATACATATTGGTTTCAAAACCAGATGCAAGCATTTATTTTGTAAAAACGTCACAACATTCTGAGAATAGGGAGCCTTATGTGCTTACCTTTGGCGAGAGATGGGAGGGAATGCTTGTACTTTTTGCATAGCTCCACCCATCCCTCCCACTCACCCAATCAAATGACTAAGTTCTCTTCCGGTGTTTTGGCGTATTTACAGTTCTGTGGATTCATCATAAAGTATCTGAACACTGAACACAGATTATATAGTGAACTTTTAAATAAAGGATTCTTTAGCGTTGTACAGCCAAAACGAGTTTTTTTTCCCCCTTTTTTTGTGTGACACCTTGACTGTAAATTGTAGTGAAAAACGTGCCCTATATATACTGCGAAGTGTTACTTTTGAATTTAGCTTTGGTTTGGCTTTACGTGTACCTGAATAGGATAGATAACTCCGATTTTTAAACAAGATTGAGAAATTTTGCATGCAATCAAATTGGTCTCTGAGCCACAGATACTCATAGAAAGAGCCATATATGGCTCACGAGCCATAGGTTCCCGACCCCTGTCCTAGGATATCAAAAAGAGACCCGCCCAAATCTTGCTGCTCTCTAACACAAATTACTGGGTCAAATAAATTACATCCAACCCAAACGGTTGGGTACAAATACATTAACTAAATTTGGGGGCCCAACTTTGGGGTTAATTGTTGAAAAATATCCCAAATGATATGCATCAAAGAGAGACCTCCCAAATTTAGCTGCTATCCAACCCAAATTGATGGGTCAAAATTAATGACATCTAACCTAAACGGTTGGGTTAAAAAAAAAAAAAACTACCTGACCTTTTTGGCCTAATGTTTGGGTTAATTGTTAACCCAACATTTGGGGTTCAAGGAACTATTTTGATCCTGAACAAATGTTGCTGTTATCTAACCCAAATTGTTGGGTCCAAATAAAAGACAAATTTCATTGTGCCAAAACAAGATTGGTCCAACATGACTAAACAATATAAATAATTTTATTTAAATTTGCATATCAATTACATAAAACAGTGGCACAAATACATGCTAACTTCTAATATCTTTCCTTCAACGTTTTCCCTTGACGGACAGCTGTCACTCAAACTAGTGAGTAGATGCCAGATAGGCACAGTATGTGACAAGTCACTAGGTCCTCAACATGTGGCTGGCGTGCTTTTAGGGTTCCGCCAGTGCTGATGTCGAGCAGCGCCGGGAAAAGCTGGAGAACCGGATTCACCAGATCGGACAAGAGATCCTGCGGGAGCGAGAGCAGAGGTGATGCTTGTTAACTTAGTGTTAGCTGGGGCTAGCCCGCCGAAGTGATGAGTATTGGTCCCGTGGTGCCTTTGCCTTAAAATCACCAAGGCACATGTTTAGCATTGGTTACTCGCCACCAATCAGGAGGGTGTTGCTAGCATGAGCTCCATGTAAGCCAAGATCTCCACGGCCAAACTCAAAGTGAACCTGGTGCTCTAGCCCGGGCCCAAAAATATGAACGTTTTTATAATGTGCGTCAATTCATGCTCATCCTGACGCTGTTTTTTCCAGGGAGGCGCTGGTGAAGATGAAGGCAGTGTACCACCAGAACCCGAGCCTGGGAGACGGAGCCGCCCTGGAGCCCCGATTGGACGAAGTCCGCCGGAGCCTGCACCGGCTGGAGGAGGATCTGCGGAAGCACCAGGTGGGGGCTTCAACGTTGCCGATGCGTGTACAGTCCGACTTTGTGGCTGTCCTTCCAGTCTCACTATGTCAGTGTCCATTAGTTACAACTTTTCCGGTGCCTGGACAGTGATATCTGCCTGAGTCTGAGCAACTTTGTCGGTGCCTGTCTCAGTCTGGCTTTGCCGACGTCCGTCAGGGCTGACATTGGAGATGTCTGTCCATTCCGAATTTGCTGGTGTTTGTCAGGTCCGACTTTGCTGGTGTCTGTCCGGTCTGACTTTGTTGGTGTTTGTCAGATCAGACTTTGCCGGTCTCAGTCCGGTGCAATGCTGCCGGCGCCCGTCAGGGCCGGTTGTTCCTGGCGGCAGCGAGGGGCGGGGCCAGCTGCCGCAGCTGATGCGTGACATCGTTGAGCTCGGCCTTGACCTTGGCGATCTCCAGCCGCTGCTCATTGATAATTTTGATAAGGTCTGAACGGCATCGGTCCAGCTTCTGCAACCTCTTCTGGGTCTCAGCGTCCTTCTGCTCCAGTTGGCGCCGCAGACTCTGGATGGTCTTCTCGAACTGGTCTGACTGCAGCTTGTTGGACTCCAGGAATTTTGCGATTTTCTCCTCGATCGTGTCGACGCAGACGTCTTGGTCTCCAGTAATGTACTTCCTCTTAAGGCTGGTGATGGCCTTGGTGAAAGTCTTGGGTCTGTTGATGAGTGAGATGGAAGTCTCCAAGTCCTCGCGAAAGCGGCGGATGTAGGTGTCCTTGGTGAGGAGAACACACTCAAGACTCTTTACGCTGGCCTGGTGGGCTTTGACGCGACCCTCGTGGAACTTGATCTTCTCGGCTAAGTCGTTGGCTAGCATCTTGGCCAGGGCCAGGTCCTTCTTGGTGACCTTGTGAGCGGCCTGCTCAGAGGTGTACTCGGCCCTTAAGGCCTCCATGTCGGTCTCCATGTGGCGTAGGGACTCTCGCAGGGTGGCAGCACCTCGTTCCTCACGCTGCAGTTGCGCATTGACGATCTCCTTGTGGGTCTGCAGGTCACTGATGTCAGCCAGCTTGGCCTTGAGCTCCTTGCTCTTCTGCTCGTCAGATTTCTTTAGGGCCTCTTTTTTCTCCATCAGGTCGTCTGTGGTGTTAGTAAGCGCTGTCACCTTATTGGAAAGAGCGTTCTTCTGCATCTGGATCAGTCGCATCTCTACGCCGTGGTCGTACTGCAGCTTGTCCCGGATGCTCTTCTGGGCCTCCAGTTCTTCCTGCCTCTCGCTCAGCGCCGCTTGCAAATTGTTCTTGTCCTCAGTCAGCTCTTCGGCCTGCTGGCACATCCGGTCCATTTGGGCCTGTAGCTCAGCCAGTTGTTTGTTAAAGGCCGTTTCCTGTTCCCGCATCTTTTCCTGCTTGTCCTCTTCCGCCTTGCGCAGTTCCTCATCGTGCTTCTGATTCTGGGCCTCCAAGTTCTTCTCCCAGGAAACCAGGGCTGCCTCCAGTTCTCCGATCTTGTCCTGGAGCTGAGCCTGCACCACTCTCAGGTCTTTGGCTTCAGATTCGATCAGGCACTTCCTCTGCTCCAGGGAAAAGATTTGGGCTTTGTGGACCCTCACCTGAGTCATCAGCTCTTCTTCGTCCTTGCTGGCTGCATCCAGTTTTTCCTGAAGGGCTCGGTTTTGGGACTCCAGAGCCTCCACCTTGACATCGTGGCTGAGACGGTCGCTCTGCCACAGCTTTTTGAACTCATCCTGCTTCTGGACAAGCCTCTTGATCTTCCAGGTGACCTCCTTTTTGGAGTCTGTGCTTTGGTTCTGGTTGGACATGGTGCCTAACCGAAGTTATACACTAGTTGCGTTTGCAGAGGTTTGCGGGGTCAAATGCACTCAAGGTTTAATTGATTCAGTGACCTGTTTCTGATGCAGTTAGAAGTAAGTTGTAGTTGCACAATCGGCGCTCACTATAAGCCTTTCAACATTTGGGTTGATTTGCGCAAAAGACTACAGGTAGACTCTTTGGTTTTGCCCGGCAGCTGGCTTACCCGCAAAGAAGCCTACAAAGGTGGACAAATGCAATGACGTCACCGGCCTAAGATGACGTCGCCGACAAGACCGCTGTGATGATGTAACTGTCTGGCTACATCACGATCAGCGATGTCAGCGCTTTTTTCTATTTAAAGGGACATTGTGTTTTTTAAAACAACATTGATTTGGATAATAAGCAAAAATACATTAACTAACAAAGATGTTATATAATGAAATTGTGAATATGCTTGATTGCTATTGAGATTTTCGAGAAAGGTTGTTCAAACCTCACATTGTGTTTGTTGTTAAAATCGTCATATTGGAATATAATATTGTGAATATGCTTGATTGCTGTTGTGTTGGTCATAATTGTTTTCTGTTGTTGGTGATCTATTGACACTAACAAAGATGTCATATAATGAAATTGTGAATATGTTTGATTGCTAATAGGATTTTCGAGAAGGGTTGTTCAAATCCTCACTATGTGTTTGCTGGTAATAACATCATATTGGAACATAATATTATGAATGTGCTTGATTGCTGTTGTGATTGTCATGATTGTTTTATTTTAATATTAGTGTCAATAAATTTGTTCAAACCAAAAAATCAAAAAACATTTAAATACTCGTAGATTGAGAAATTAGCATTTATTTTACATAACACGAGCCTCACCTAGAGGGGGCTGACAAAATTGCCAGCCATCTTGCTGCTATAGGTACCCAAAAAGTTCAAAAAGGCTGAGCAAAAAAAGTAAAATTGCGCGTTTTGGTCACTTTGGGCCACCATAGTTTATTTTATTTTATTTTTTTGCTTTTTAGCACTTGTTTTTGGTTGCACTACACAATAGACTGACATATATTACAGTGTCTCTTTAAATTAAAAAAATATATATCATATTGAGCTGATGGTACACTGTTTTGCCCATTTATAAAAAAATATTATCTTAGAAAATATTTATATAAATTGGTAGAAAAAAAGCTTAAATATTCTATAATTTTTATTTTTATTTTGGTGAGGTTCAAGATAAAATATCTAAAAAAAAGAACATTTAAATCCTAATGATTAGATCTTTTTGCCCATTATATATTTTTTCTTGGTAGAAAATATGACTTCATGTTTTTTTCTTAACTTGGTAGAAAACATTTCTTGAAATGAGAACCTAATTGAAACAAGATAAGATAATTTTGCCCTTTTGTAAAATTATTTTTCCTTTTTCTTTTTTTTTGAAAAACAAACAGGATAAAATATCGTAATATAAAAGAAAAATAAACATAAAATAAGCAAGATTTTGTAAAAAAAAAGAAAAAAAAAAGAAAAGAAGGTTGAGTTGTCAGTGAATCAGAAATGTCGACTGCCTTAGCGCAAGCTGGCAATGTCCTCCAGACGGTAGAAGGCAACCCATTATTTTTTGATTTGTCTTTATGCCTTTAAGGCACTGGTCTTCAACTGGTCTGACTTAAGGACCCACGGTTCAACCCTAATGTCAAGTTGCGACCCATCCATCCATCATCTGCACCACATATCCTCAGTAGGGTCGCGGGGGTGCCGGAGCCCATCCCAGCTATCTTCGGGCAGTGGGCAGGGGACACCCTGAATTGTTTGCCAGCCAGTCGCAGGGCACACAGAGACGGACAAGACTAAGTCACTTGCTCATTAACACCTAGGGACAATTTGGACTGGCCAATTACCTGACATCCATGTTTTTGGAATGTGGGAGGAAACCAGAGTGCCTGGAGGAAACCCACGCAAGCACGGGGAGAACATGCAAACTCCGCACAGGAGGATTCGATCACATGACCTCAGAACTGAGCCGCAGACGCGCTAACCACTCAGCCGCTGTGCCGCCCAGCAGCAACCCCAACAAGAAAAGTTTTCACTTCTCAAATGTATCCAATTAAGGATTGGGCAGTTTAAACTACATATAGTACACTACTATTGTCACCTTTCTTTCAAAAAACAAAATGACCAGCAAAACCACTTTTAGCACCTTATATACTCATACAAGCCTACGTCACATATTAGAAACCCCTAGAACTGCTTTAACCCCTTAACAATCTTTTAAAATTGCCTGAAATCCCAATCCAAGACGTACCCATAGTACATTAAGTTGAATGCTGTTCTTGAAACGGTTAAAGAATACAAACTGTCTCTTTTAAAAGGTTAAACTCAAAATTTACTCAAGTAACAGTAAGAGTATAGGTATTTAAAAATACTCCTAGAATTACAAAATTTCCCAAAACTTACTTAAGTAAATGTAACAGAGTAAATGTACTCCGTTTCTACCCACCTCTGGTCGAGACTGGTGTCAATCAATAACTCAGAGACTAAGGACTATATTGGAAATCATCCGTTGGGGTTCATACATTTCAGGTTGTTATCTGTGGACCATTTTTAAAGGGGAATTATGGAGCAAAGCATACTGATTACAACAAGAATTGTCAAACGATGCAGAAATGCTTTTAGTCGAATCTTTTTCATCTGTCATTATCGTGTAAGAGTAAATATTTTACACAGTCGGATTCACTGGACTCTCGCGTATGTAACCAGACCACGTTTGTGAATAATTGTTTAACGAGTGGAATATTACAAGATTTTTTGGGTGAGTTATACCAGCTTTATAGTTTTCAGGTATCCTGGTTCGGACTCATAATGTTTTGGTGATTTTGAAATGGTCATATCTTGAATCCCAAGACTTTAAACTTTCCAATGACATGTGGCATGACGTATTTCAGTGACATCGTACAGATACGTATTTGTTTATCAACTCTCAAACTGCCTGCCGGGTTCAAGTAGCCACATTCTTAAAAAAGTTTAAATTTTAATTAAGCTTAACCCTAAACATTGATAATTATTCAATTATGTAGTCAATAAAGAGTAACAAACTGGAGAGCAGCCCATGACTTTCTGGACTGTGTTTGGTTCCCCTGTCTGCTAGTGTGTAAAACACACTGCAATGCGGTATGCCAGTGGTTCTATAGTCAGGCGGGGCCTCCTTGGGGGGGCACGAGGCTCAGTCAAGGGGGGCGCGGGCGCGTTTAAGCTCGAAACTCTTACTTTTTAAACTTTCAAAAGAATCAAGTGCAATAGCACCTCCACTACACTAGGGAGCAGTGGCTCTCTCATTGGCAGTGTTTTGTTTACATTTAACCTCCACTCTATGTATATAGCACAGAGTATAAGCATTGAGTATGAAATGTAGATACGAGATGGAGCAGACCCTCAAGTGACTCCATGAAAAAATAACTCGGAATAGGAGACAGACTTCTCAGAGTGGCGCAAGAGGAATTCTTCTTCCGAGGGGGGGCGTGATAGAAAATAATTGAGAAGCACTGCCGTATGCTAATATGCTAACCACTGTGAATCTTGGGCTTTCCAGGTTTGGCTGGCGGAGGCAGAGCGAGGCCTGAGCACTTGCCCGCCGCCTTCACGCTTCGCTAGCGGCCCGACCACGCCGGGGACGGCCGAACGCATCCGCGCCGCCAGCCCCGACAGCAGAGAAAGGTGATTGCCGATATTTCTCAATTCATTGAAAAGCGTACAATTGTCTCAACTCTCACTGGAAAAACAATCCACAGTCCAGACGGCAGCTACACGGAAGACCCCGGTGCCGAAGTTCGCTTTCCCAAGTCCCCGAGCTCCGACTTCGAGGACGATGATCTGCCGGCCGGCATCGGGACCTGCGAGTCGCTCTACCCGTTCCGAGGTATTTGTGGCCATCACTGACCAATACTTTTAGCTTGGAGAGAAGGATGAATCGCCTGACAAAGGCTAAGTTCACACTGCAGAGCTTAATGCTAAATTTCAATTTTTCATAAAATTGTAAAACAGAGAGCATTTGCACTTTTTATAGAAATCTCTTTTGAGCAAGTTGAAAATATTTACTTTGGTAAAATGACACTACCTATTCTTACCCATCTGGACACGAATGTTCAGAAGATAAGGCGTCATTACGCCAAAGTCAATAGTTTCAACTTGGTCATAAGTGATTTCTTTACAAGGTGCAAATGCTCTGTGCTTTACGTTTCCAGTACATTTCCCCCAAAGATAAAATAGAATGTCGTAAGTGACATTTGCGGTAGTTACGTTTGCGGCAGTGACGTATGCGCGCTCCTATTAGGGGGGGATATTTCATGCGGGGGAAATGTTTTAGCATGACACCGGTACTTTATAAAAGCAACTGAATATAGATGTCACTGAAAAGAAAATAATATTCTGCAGATTACAAGATGCAAATCGTTTAAAGCAGAAAACCAAAGTGATGATGAATCTGACGTAAGCGACAAAGAAGCGGAAAGGGGAGGCGTCAAATTGTTTACCGTGACACAAAGGATGAAAATTTCCTTGCTGCCATGATAATGATCTCTAACTGAACAAAACATAAAAGTAAAAGTAAGCTCCTTCTCCTGCCTTCAGGCCAGAATGAGGGCACGCTGTCCATGCGTCAGGGCGAACTTTTGTGCGTCCTTGAGGAGGACAAAGGAGACGGATGGACGCGAGTGCGAAGGAACGCCCGGCAGGAAGGATACGTGCCCACATCCTACATCAAAGTCCTACTGGGGGGGCAAGGTACGTAAATCAAAATAACCCTCCCCACCCTGGAAAACCACTTCTAACCAAAATGTACCCCTCCCTACCCTAAACCCCAACACCACCCACCTAATTTTTCAAGCGTTTGCGTGTACATGCAGGTTTTGTACAGACGAGCGGTCCGGTTTGAGAAGACTTCAGACGAGGAAGACGCCTCATTTGGGTCACGTTGCCATGGAAACCAATACCCCAACGCCTCATCCGGCCCCTCAGATCATGTGGCCATTGTAACCATCACCTGACACAGACTGTCTCCTCAGTGTCATTTAGTCCCACCTCCGGATTTAAGCCCACCCCCAATTTTTTTGTGGTAGTATCAGTTATGGAGGTCTTTTTTACTTTCTGTATGCGGCCCCTTTCAAAGTAAAATTTGACTGCGCTTGTTGTCTGATGTTTTGTTTTGTAGCTGCTCACTTATGGTCTTGTGATATTAGCGTCTCCCTCCCCAATGAGAGATTAAGATTGAATTGCAAACAATGCTAATGCTATATCTAGGGGGTCAGGTGAGAAGCCTGAAAATACAAATGGGCTCCAAAAAGGAACCGATCTGGCTTTTTGGGTTCTTTCAGGGTGAAATGGGATAACAGTTCCGAGTGTTGTTATTTTGAAGCAGTCCTGGGTTTTTCCATGGACTTAAAATGGGATTTGGGCTTATTTAATAGGCCTAGATGATGGGGTTATTCTATGGGTCCCAGCAATGCCTGAAAAGTGCCATACACATAATTTTTTATTTGATTTGAATGCATGAGCTTATAAAATAGGATTGATACATTTTGGGTTATTTTGTGGGGCCCCAAAAAAGGGGATTAATACATTTTTTTGCTATTTTAGGGGTCTCAGAAATGAGAGTGATACATTTTGGGTCATTCCACAGGCCCCAAAAATGGGATGCATTATAAGTTTTTCCATGGGCTCAAAAAACAACATTGATACATTTTGGCCCCAAGAGTAAAGTTTTCAGATTTTGATTATTCAATTTTACAAAAAAATGGGGTTCATACATTTCAGGTTATCTGTGGACCAAAATGTGAAACATTTTATGTTATTCCATGGGACCAAGAACAGGATTTGTGCATTTTGGGTTATTCAATGGGCCCCATAAAATATAATTAGATACATTTTGTGATATGGCATGGCCCCAAAAGTAAGATTTATACAATTTGCTAATTCTTTGGGACCCATAAAATTGGATTTAAAACGTTTTGGGTTATTTCATGAGCCCCAAAGATGGAACTGTTACATTTTGATTATTCCGTAGGCCCCAAAATGGGATTGATACATTCATGGCTAATCAGTGGGAAACCTGAGATTTGGGGTTGATGGCTTTTGGGTTATTCCATGAGCTGCAGAAATTAGATTGGTGCATTTTGGGTTATTTTATACGCCGCAGAAATTCGATTGATACATTTTAGGTCATTCCATAAGCTGCAGAAATCAGACTGATTTATTTGGGGTAATTTTGTAGGCCTCAAAAATACGATTGATACATTTTGGGATATTTCATGGCCCCACGTTTTTGGAAACAGTCAGAAGAAAGGAATCCTAAAAGCCCATTAAAAAAAACAAGCTTCCACAATGCAGTGAAAAAGTATCGGCCACCGTCCTGAGTCTTGTCTTTTGCATATTTGTCACATACAAAGGTTTCAGATAATAAAACCAATTTTATTATCACACAGAGACAACCCAAGAAAATACAAAATTCAGTTTTGAAATGTTGATTCCATTTATTAAGGCATAAACAAAATCAAAACATATCTGGCCCCATGTGAAAAAGTAATTCTTTTTTTTTTTTTTCAAAGAACTTCATCTACATTTAAAAACAAACTGACATGGTGCAGATGAAGCAGGGGTGCATAGATGTGTGATGGCAAGTTTGTAAAGAATTGGATGTGCTTATTTCAGTGAATCCCAGTAGTTAAGAGGACGTTCAACTCGAGGGATGTTTCTTACCCGCTTTTATTTTGAACCACACTCAAAGCTGGTCAAAGTCACAAGGTACCCCCACTTTGTGGGCCTTCAAACATCACTGAATATATCACCGACACACCTCGAACCGAGGTTCACGTACCACTCATCCAAAATACTTGACACATGTTTCTGGGATTTGAGCTAAAAAGTACATCATTAGCGAAAAGCAGTGCTGTAAAAAAAGGAGCACAAAGAGTCGTCTCACGAAGGCTCTTGATTTTGGACTTCGGGAGACCGGAGAGTAGTGCATTACAGTAATCGAGACTGGAAGTAACAAACGCGTGAATTATAATCTCCGCATCTCACTGAGACAGCATAGGACGAATTTTAGCAATGTTGCGAAGATGGAAGAAAGCTGTTCTAGTACAGAAACATTACCCCAGAAATACTACCAAATACAATTAGAGTAATATTACAAAAATATTAAATAAATATGACAGAAATATTATTATTTAAATACTACAAAAATACTGCTTTCGAAATACATCAAAAATGTCATTACATAATACTATACTACAAAACACTACTAGAGAAATATTACTACAGAAGTTTCACCACAGAAATACTGCAAAAATACAACTGCGTTAATTGTACCAAAATTCTACCGTCGGAACATGACCACAATACTCCAAAAATGAAACAAAAGTAATATTATAACACAGAAATGCAACATACATAAATATTCTACTACATAAATACTATCAAATATAACAGAAATACTAGAAAACACTAAAACATAATATGACCATAATACTACTCACATACTAAAATCAAAAACCTACTGTAATACAACAAAATTACTACCAAAATATACTACACGTATTAAAAAAAAAGTATACTATCAAAATATAACAAAGGTCCTAAGAAACTACTTCTATGGAAATACTCTTAAAAACTACAGCAGAAATAGTACAAAAATAACACTACAGAATTACTACAAAAAATTACGGAACTTCAACAAAAATTCGACTCCAGAAATACTAAAAAAAAATACAATTATAGTAAAACTTCAAAACCCAATATCAAATGAAGTGCTTAAACCAAGATCTAAGCAAGAGAGACCGGTCCATTTTTCCAGCTCCTTCTCAAGTCTTCTTCAACTTCCTCAAGCTGAGGTTTTTGAGTTTTTCTTTGCCCCGATGTAGGTTTCAGATCAGGGGATGCTGTAATGGTGGTCTGTGCAGTCCTTTGAGACATTTTGTGATTAAAGGCTATACAAATAAACATGACTATATTTTTTAAACTATTTAATTTGTCTTAGGGCCCTAGGAAGGCTGTTTGTGAGTAATAAAAAGGCCCCAAAAAAAAGAATTCAGGAAGGGCGCAAATGCTTTTCCACGCCACTG
The DNA here is from genome assembly GCF_059441175.1 of Urocampus carinirostris. Classification (NCBI taxonomy): domain Eukaryota; kingdom Metazoa; phylum Chordata; class Actinopteri; order Syngnathiformes; family Syngnathidae; genus Urocampus; species Urocampus carinirostris. Next base: position 10,292,330 of record NC_142353.1, on the reverse strand, counting down.
TAAGTAGGTTGCTAAAAGGGTTAATTCCGCGCACACAATTTTGAGCTCCAAATTCTCACTTGGACCCAAAAGCACCAGCTCGTCGCCCACCACCAGCTGGCGCCGTTGCCATGGAGACCAGCTCCTTCAAACCTTTCGCAAGAAATCAGACGGCCCCTCCCCGTGACAACGTCATCACCTGCGCGCGTCGGCGGGGCACAACTCAAAAGCAGTATGAGGCGAAATTGAAACAAGCGATCCCTCAAGAAGATTTGACAAGGAAACATGGTTTTCATGAAGAAAAAGGAAGAAAAAAACATGGGGTCCGGGAAGAAGGAGGCACTGGGGTCCCTTCTGCACCTCCTGCTATTTGCCGCCTCCTGCGAGCAGGTACGCGCACGGACACGCGCATCTTGGACGCGCCCCACTTACGTCTATTTTTAGGTTCGTTCGCTTTATGTCAAGTCACAAATTTATGCACGTTAATGTTTATATCGGACATTATTACTTTTTTGCTGGGTGCTTTTGTTCTGAACTGTTACTACAATAGAGCCCCAAAATACATCACCCGGTAATCTGTTATAAGGGGGGAAACGCAAAGTGAAAATGCCGTGGAGCGGGGCATAGAAACATGCTATTTATCTAATGTGTTTTCAACCTCTGTTACTCCAGATAAAACATTAAAATATCAAAAGACTATTTAATAAGTACTAAATTTATGTGTAATACCCGTGTATAGGATAAATAAAATATATATATACGCATTTGAAGACAGAAACATTCAATTTTTTTCTGCCTTTTTAATGATATACTAGGTTTTTTTTAATATTTGGAACGGTTTAAATCCAGGCTTAAAACACACTTCTGTTCTATAGTTTATGAATGACCTATATTTCACGTTGACAAGATAATAATAATAATTTCCTTTGTATTGTCATTCTTTGTAACAATGTACACAGAACGAAATGTCAATACACCTGACCCGTTGTAGCGAGTCGATGCAGCCGCAGCCAACAGAGGGCGCCGCCATTATACCAATTAGGTATGTCTCGGCCGAGGCGCGAACCAGCGACCTCCCAGTCTCAAAGCGGGCACACTACCATCTAGGCTACTGAGCTGGTCTGTGTATCATTTCTTATTGCAACATCTGTTGCAGCCTGGTCATCCTAAAGTTTCTTCATTTACCTTATGTTGAGGTTTTGAGTCTTTTCTTGCCCTCATGTAGGTTTTAGATCAAGGGATGGTGTCATAATAGTCAAAAGCTAACAATCACGTATTATTACCAAAGTACAAAAACTAGCAAATAACAGGCCACTCAGTAACCAAAGTGACGTGTGTACAACACAGCCATTGAAGAAGCGTTAGCCAACGTCAACCTAACGTTAGAGATTTTAGCGGTATATATAGCTATATATATATTTCCCCAGCAAAGTGACAATATGTTGCCTCAAATACTATGCTGACTTACCTTACAACCGATGTAGACATCCTTATTAAAGTGATTCACATTGAGTTGGTGCTGTTGTTGACTTAATTTAAATGTGGCTTGGGAAAGGGTAAAAAAAATACACGCTATCGTCTAGCCCTTCTGGATACTTCGTATCAGATTTGCACGTACCCCGTGCAAACTGTTTGACCATTTTAAAAATCAAAATGCAAGAATAAACCACAAAAAAAACAAGGAAAACTGACAAACCGCAATTCAATTGAATGGGTATGCCAGCAGAGCTCGACTGAGTGTTTTGTGTTAGCTAGGCGCATACCATTGGAGGGCGGGGTTTAGCCATAAGGTCAAAAGATCCGACAGTAAATGGTATATGTAAATGATCTGCATTTATATAGCGCTTTTCAAGTCAATGAGACACTGAGTGCTAAGCCACACCCACCATAGTTCTGAATTATAGTGTTGCCGAAACAACTTGTGAATCTTTAGTCGTTATTCTTGAAAGCATAGCCGTATAATTTCTTCCTTATTATGCAAAATTATCTCAAAAGACAGTAGAAAAGTGTCTGAATTATTATATACAAAGTTATATTTATGGTAGCAAGGTGTCCAAAGTGTAAAAGATGGACGGAGTCCTCTTTAAACCCAACATGAACTTGTTTATTTACAGAACACGATCTAGCGTCTTTGCTAGTTTACAAACATGTCTCCAGATACCCCGCGGTCTCCCTGTGTGTACCGTAATAACGCGTCTGCCGCGCAGGCACAATCAATTACCATACATGACATCTCCCCCATTTTTTTTTTTTCTTTTGAAAGAAACAAATAGCTGACGATGTCAGGAGATGACGACGATTCCGCCGTAGAACAGCACCGTCTTGGGTGGTGATATTGTAGGATCTACTTGTAGCAGCCTCTCCTGAGACAACAGCTGGTCTAGACCATGACTTTTCTTGATCCAGCCTGGTGTAGACCAATGCTCCTGGTTGTAGAGCAGGTAGGAGTCTGGCTCCGTGACGGCGGTTGAAGTAATGAGCTTGCACTGCTTTCTGCTTGGCGTCGTTCACTTTTACCGTTTTCCTGCTGGGCCATCTGGGCAGGAGATTCTTCTCCAAGGTTGGAACTGTCGTCCTGATCCTCCTTCCCATTAGCAAACACACTTGGCATGACATCACTGTGTCCTTTAACTGCTTGGACAGCCCTGGCCACCACACTGATGTTTTGGCTCTCTCTCTACATTTGACCAGGCCTTGGTGCCCCTTCTCCAGAATTTCGGCTCTCATAGAACGTGGCACGACAATCCTGCACCCTCTTAAAACTAGGCCACCTTCAACGGAGAGCTCTGACTTCACTTTGGTAAACTCCCTCGCATCCAAAGGGACACTACTTATGTGTTCAGGCCACCCTGACCTGATAAGCTTACTGACAAGCTGTAACTCTGTGTCAGTTGCAGTGACGTTTCTAATGTTTTCAAGTCTCTTTGGTGAAGCTGGTATTCCCCCGACTACTGAGGCTACATAGCAGGCTACATCACTGTGTGTATCCACATCCCCTTCACCACATGTCAGTGGGCTGCGTGACAGTGTGTCTGCTACCACAAGAGTTTTACCTGGTGCATACTCGGCCACCGCGCTGAATCTCATGAGCCTCATCAGTAGACGCTGACATCTGAGAGGAACATTTTCCAAGCTCTGATTGTTGATAAGGGGTACCAACGGCTTGTGATCTGTCACTAACCTGAAACGTTCAAGGCCATTTAGGTATCTGTCAAACTTTTCACATGCCCACACACCTGCCAGACACTCCTTTTCTATCTGGGCATAACGTGTTTCTGCATCAGATAGTCGTCTGGAGCAGTATGCCACTGGTTTCCACTGTTCTCCATGAAGTTGTAACAGCACACCCCCCAGTCCAAAACTGCTAGCATCTGCTGACACTGCCGTGGGTTTGGTGACATCATAGTAGGCCAGCACCGGTGCAGTAGTCAGTAATTCCTTTATGTTTTCAAAGGCTGTCTGTTGAGCATGTCCCCACATCCAGTTATTCTTGTCCTTCAGCAACTCATGGAGCGGCTGCCCCACAGTGGAGAGGTTGGGAATGTACCTGCCAAGGAAAGTCGCCATTCCCAGGATTCGCTTTAGCTCAGTGACATTTACTGGAGGTGGCATTTTACGAATTGCTGCAACCTTCTCAGGATCAGGTCGAATCCCTGACTTATCGATGAGATGCCCCAGGAACTTTAGTTGGCTTTGCCTAATGGAGCACTTCTCCTTATTCAGTTTAAGTCCAGCTGACTGAATACGATGCATCACTTTGTTGAGACGTCTGTTGTGTTGCTCTATATTGCTCCCGTAGACCAAAATATCGTCCATGAAGACCTCTACACCTTCCAACCCTTGTAGAGTCTCCATCATCTTCCTCTGGAAGATTTCAGGTGCACTAGTAATTCCAAATGGCAAGCGTTTGAAGCTGTACCGACCAAATGGAGTTATAAAGGTTGTGAGCTTGATGCTGTCTGGATGCAGTGGAATTTGCCAAAACCCGCTGGCTGCATCGAGTGATGAAAAAACAGTTGCTCCACTCAGCTTGGCTGTTATCTCATCCACAGTAGGTAGGATGTATCGCTCCCTTTTGACAGATTCATTCAGTCTTTTGAGATCAACACATATGCGAGCTTTGTCTGTGTTCTTCTTTGAGACAGGGACCATAGGTGCACACCACTCAGTAGGTTGTGTCACGGGCTCAATGATGCCATTACTCTCCATTCTCTTTAGCTCTTCTTTTACCTTCTGGAGCATCGGGAGTGGTACCCGGCGTGCAGTATGTACAGCATACGGCTGGGCATTGTCTTTAAGCTGCATTCTCACTGGCTCTGTTTTCAATGTCCCATAGTCTGCGTGTTGCTGAATGTTCAAACTGATTTAGTCTATTCTCCTCACAAGATTCATTTTCACTGACATTGAGCGACTTAAGAGATTATTAGTGATCCCCTCTACTACATAAGCTGTTAGTGGATATGATTTTCCTTTGTAGGTTACTGTGGCCTGGAACCTCCCTAGACAATTTAGCTTTCCACCTGGGCCGTCCAGTGGAATGTCTGGTGGCTCCAACACACTTTCTGGAGTGTATGCGTTGTACGTCGCCTCGCTGACTACATTCACATCTGCCCCTGTGTCGATTTTGAATGTTATTGGCTTTTTATTTAGCCGGAGCTTAACTGACCACTGTTCTTTTACATTTTTCACATGTGACACAGCACCCAGGAAGTATGCTGACTGCTCGGGTTGTCCTGACTGTTCTGCCCGCTCACTAATCTCATTCACTTGCTTTTTATTCCTGCACACTCTAGCCCAGTGCCCGGCTTTGTGACAGATATGGCAGGTAGATTTCTTAGCAGGGCAGTTTTCATCTTTGTTATGCTGTGTTTTTCCACATTTAAGACATTTTCTCACATTTACCCATTTTCTGTCTTTCTCCCCACCTTGTGGTTTAGACTTTGGGTATCTGTAGCTCTGCCTTGTAACTTCATGCACCGTCCCTACTGCTTCTCCTTGCATGTTGACGTGCGCAGTAATCTCTTCCGCCTGTCGAACTACTTGCACAGTCTGAGTCAATGTCAGGCCTTCCATCAACTGAAGCTTACGCGACACTTCCTTGTCCAATATTCCAATAACTATCCGGTCTCGGATGTTTTCCTCACGGCTCGTGCCGAAATCACAATGTTCTGATAGTTCATATAAAGCCCTTATGAAGCTTTCTGCCCTCTCCCCAGGCTTCTGGAAACGCTGATGAAAACACGCGCGTTCGTGGATGATATTCCTCCGCGGAACGAAGTAATCATCAAACTTCTTCAGCACAACGTCATAATTATCCTCTTCACCGTCATTAGCAAAAACAAAAGACTTGAACACATTCTCCGCCTCGCTTCCCATTGCGTATATCAAGCAGCTTACTTGAACTTGTCCATCGTCTTTGTTTAGTTTCGTAGCCATTCTGTAGCGCTCGAAACGCTGCCTCTAGTCCGGCCATTCTGACGGTTTCTCGAAAGCAAAGTTCGATGGAGGATTAAACTTGGCCATTATGACTTGTCTCCTTATCTGGATCCTTTCAGACTTCTGACACCATGTAAAAGATGGACGGAGTCCTCTTTAAACCCAACATGAACTTGTTTATTTACAGAACACGATATAGCGTCTTTGCTAGTTTACAAACATGTCTCCAGATACCACGCGGTCTTCCTGTGTGTACCGTAATAACGCGTCTGCCGCGCAGGCACAATCAATTACCATACATGACACAAAGAAGGTAATGGCCCTTTAAGGCTGGATGCAAATGTTGGCGATATATGAAGACAAAAGCCCCATAGCAACTACACATAGAAATAGATTCAGATTTGGAAGGGATAATGGTATACAGTCTAGAGGATATACAAATGAGTGACCAAGCACATAAAATTCACGAAACGAGTGGTGCCATCTTTACCTGTTCCGAGTCTCACGAACGTCACAGACCCGAAACAACGGATCACGGACTGCACATCCTATCTATCCAATGATTGACAAGTTTTACTTTAATTAGGAATATGTTGCCGCAAGTACTATGTTGACATACCTTACAATCGATGTAAACATCCCAATTCACGTTTTTCACATCGAGTTGGTGCTGTAGTCGACTCAATTAAGATCAGGGGATGGTGTAATCATAACCTGTGCAGTCTTTTGGGACATTTTGTGATTAAGGGCTATACAAATACTGTAAACGTGACTTGACTTGACATGTAACACCACCTTTGCTTGTATTTGTTTTCGTCATATGCTAACAAGGTTTGCTAATGAGGGCGAAGTTGTATACTATAAGAAAGTGCAAGTAAAGCGGCCGCAGTAACTTACAAACTCTTCTCACTGACAACTAACCAACCCAATAGCAGCGTCATAAAAATAAGAAACTTACCGTATAACAAATGACTTTGTTTTGGTTCCCATCGATCCTATGCAAGTTTAGCCGCTAGCATGCCATTCATTGTGTGTGATGCAAGAAAGGATGGGGCTGTCGTCTGCCTCATGTTCTAAATTGCAGAAAACAGCGCTGTCCGATCTATTACCGTAATTGTTTTCCCTTCCCAGTCTTACATCTTGAAAGTTGCAAGAATCTCCAACTTATTTCTCTGTCTCGCATGTGGGCGCACAGGTGGGCCCGGCGGTCCCGCTTGGTCAAGGGGGGCGGGCTTCGTCCCAGGAAGGCTGGCACGTCCTGAGCTCGTCGCAGGATGCAAAAGGAGGCTGTGTCTGCACGCTTATGGCTCCGCAACACGCCGGATGTGCACAAGATGCCCGCGGAGAGCAAGTGCGGCACCTGCACAGCAAGGTGAGCAGCGGCGTGATGATTGGTAATAAGTCTTTCTCAACGCTGTGGAGGAATTTTGGCCCACTCTTCTTTACAAAATTGTTTCAAATCTGCCATATTGGAGGCTTTTCCAGCATAAACTGCCTGTTAAAAGTCACACCACATCATTTTAATTGGATTCAAATCCAGGCTTTGACTTGGCCACTCCAGAGCCCTCATTTTGTTTTTTTGAGCCATTTAGAGGTAAACTTACTGGTGTGTTTCAGATTGTTCTCCTTCCTAAACTTCTGGTCAACAGCAAAAATCAATATTCCATCAACAACAACAAGTTTTCCTGGTCCTTAGGCAGCAAAGCAGTTCCAGACCATCACTCTACCACCACCATGCTTTACTGTGGGCATCATTTTTTTTGTCAAATGCTGTGGCATTTTACGCCAGATGTAACGAGCAGCACACCTTTCAAAATGTTCCGTTTTTGACTCATCATTTCACAGAATGTTTCTCTTAACGTCTTGAGGTTTTTGGTTTTGAACAATTTTATTGACACTTTTGACAGCAATTAAACACATTCACAATTTCATTATATCATATTCTAACAATATAAGGTTTGAACAATTTTTATCGACACTTTTAACAGCAATTAAACACATTCACAATTTTCACCATATCATATTCTAACAAGGTTTCTGGAGGTAAAGTGAAAGTGTGACATTCTGCCTTTGCTCTTTATTTCCACCAAAGCTTTTAGTTCTTTTTTTTCTCTCTGATTTCATCATTAAATTCGATCTCCTTTTGTGTCAGGGTAAAATAGCGTTGGAGTCTTCTTTGTAGTCCCAACATGGGGTCACCGTATCTCCGGGGGCTACAGTTTTTTATTGTTTCCTGCATTTTTAAAGAAAATCTGCGTTCGTTTCTTTGTTATCTCCCACCATTGTGCTCGTGAATCATACGAGTCTTGAAGGGTCTGCCAGTCCTTGTTACACTCCCCCTGAGATTCGATCTGCAACCTCAGTTTGTGTAATATAGTGTAACAATCTGTGAAGCCCTTTGAGACTCTTCGTGATTTAGGGCTATACAAATAAAAATGACTTGACTTGACTTGACTCCCTGTATTGCGCGGCCAAGGCTTCATCCTTCTTGAGGGGGGGATGGATTTTTAAGGATTATTGATCTATATTCGTTATTCATTATCCATTATCCGTTATCGGTCAGTTCATAATACGCTACAAAGCCTAGAAGCCGGGACTCTTACTCTCAGCCAAAAGGCCAAGCTAAGGTCCTAGCCTTAAAGCCTTGCTGCGATCATTGCGAATGCACCGTTCCCGCAGGTACTGCAATACCGGGCCGATGATCCTTCTTGAGGGGGGGTTTTTGGGGTTTTTAAGGGTTATTGTTCTATCTTCGTTATTCATTATCCATTATCCGTTATCGGTCAGTTCATAATACGCTACAAAGCCTAGGAACCGGGACACTTACTCTCAGCCAAAAGGCCAAGCTAAGGTCCTAGCCCTAAAGCCTTGCTGCGATCATTGCGAATGCACCGTTCCCGGAGGTACTGCAATACCGGGTCGATGCGTGGAGTGGACAGAGCAAGCTCTTATTCCGTCTCCGGAATGCAAAAATCAAAGATCATGGCAAAGGCCAAGCTAAGGCCAAGCTATGGACCTAGCATCAAAGCCTGTGTAATACATTGGTAAATCACCGTGTTTGTGCAGTAAGCACATTAAAATGCTTTTTGGCAAATGTGAAGTGTCTCTTTATTTGAGACAGCAGTGGTTTATGTCTGGGAACTCTCCCAATTTTGTTCAGGGTTTTTCTTATAGTGGAGTTAGAACCGTCATCATACTCTTGGGGTAGTAATCTTTGTTGGTTGACCACTCCTGGAAAGGTTTGCCCCTGTTCCCAGTCTTCCCCATTACTTAATAATGGCTTTTTTACATAAGGCCAGATAGGCCAAGCTTTTTCTGTGCCTTAAACAATGGATCTAACATTTCCTTGAGTTGTTTGTGTGATATTAAAATTGGTTTGATAATCTGAAAGCTTTGTGAGTGATAAAGATGCAAAAAAAACAGAATTCAAGAAGGGGGGGAAATATTTTTCTCAGTACTTTTATGTGATACGATGGTTGCAGGTGCAGAACATGAGCCGTAACATGGACGATTTGGAGCGGCGCAGTCGGCGCCATCTTGGCGCAGTAGAGAAGATGGGGGCAGAACTAAGAGGACTGGAGGACAAGTTCAAAGAGGTGGAGGAGGGGCTTGATGGAGGCGGGGCTGGCCAATACCAGGTGAGCAAACCTGTAGGTGTACCGACACATAGATGAGCCTCATTTTTGAATTATGTTTGCCATTGGTCCTACCCAAACCAATCCAGTGCCTCACCTAATGCACAACTACTTTCAAGACAACGCTCGATCTCAGCACAGAACACAACACTCCGTTTTTGTCTTTACTTAGGAGTTAGTTTTCCGCTATTGTGTTTGGTCTTACCCAGACCGGAATCCAGTGCCCTACCTAACTAGGGACCAATTGATAAATGACGCCGGCTTTGAAGAAAACACCAGTTTTCAGCACACAAGACGACTAGTTTTTGGTGTTGAGTAAGGAGTTTTGAAATTTTTGCATTTGGTCTTACCCGGACAAATTTAGTGCCTCAGCTAACTATGGCCCAAATTACAGATGACAAAATTTAAAGCATTTGGTCTTACGCAGACGAATCTAGTGCCTCAGCTAACTTGGGACAAATTATAGATGACACGGGCTTTGAAGCGTTTGCTTTTACCCAACTAATGCAGTGCCTCAGCTAATTAAATGCCAAATTACAGATAAAGTTGGCTTTGTAGCATTTGATCTTACCAAAAGGCATCTAGGGGCTCACCAAATGAAAGATGCTGCTGTTTTTGAAACATTTGGTCTCACCCGGAACAATCCAATGCATTAGCATAATGGGGGACAATATTTGATGACTGTGGCTTTGAAGCGTTTGGTTTTACCCAAACCCATACAATGCTGCGCCTAACTGGAGTCCAAACACCAGGTTTGAAGGCAATGCTCGATCTTAGCACAGAACACAGCACTCAGTTTTTGTCTCAGGAGTTAGTTTTCCGCTATTGTGTTTGGTCTTACCCGGACCATAATCCAGTGCCTTACCCTAACTAGGGAGCAATTGATAAATGACGCCAGTTTTGAAGAAAACACTATTTTTTAGCACGGAAGACAACACTCGTTTTTATTCTTGAACTACAAGCTAGTTTTTGCTATTGCAAATCCTGTGCCTCATTTAAATAGTGTGCTAAATATAGACAATGAATGAATGAATGAATGAAAACTTTTATTTCGAACATTAAAATAAAAACAGGACAAAAACAATGAGTCAAGAACAAAATAATGTCACATAACATGTTCGAAAAGGGGTAGTCAGAAGCAGCTTATTTTCCCTACCCCTTTATCTTCCCTATTGAATACATTTTACAAATCCTCCTTTCCTCTTATGTCAAATATAACAAAATCTCATGGATATACTTATTACATAGGTCAGATATCAATAATTATAATAATTACAATAATCACATATTTTATACACTAATCTTCGTAATACCCATCCCTCAACGTCATAATGCGCCTAGTTACCAAATGTCACAGCGGCATCAATGATAATAACAACAATAAAATAAACATAATATTTAAAATAACAGTTCTGACATAATAATAGCAACAATAACAAAAAAGTTAACCATAGTCCAATCTCACCCATATCCCATTTTCTTCATCCCTGTATTTCGCCAGTAATGCTTTTTGTATTTACATTTGAACACATGGATAGTTGGACATTGTTTGATCTCATCTTGTAAATTATTCCAAAGTTTGACTCCACAAACACACACACACACACACACACACACACACACACACACACACACACACACACAGACAAGGTTTTTCTCACCTTTGGGATTTTGAATTCACTACAGCCCCTCAAGTTATAATTTCCCTCTTTCAGAGTGAATAATTTTTGTATGTTTTCTGGCACTATGATTTTGTTGACCTTAAATAACAGTTGTGAAGTGAAAAGTTTTATTAAATCAGCCAATTTGAATGATTTGGACAGCATGAATTAAATATTGGTATGATTCCGATATCCTACCCTGTGCATGGTTCGTATTGCACGTTTTTGAAGGATAAAAAGGGGCTGTAGTGAACTTTTGTAATTATTGCCCCAGACTTCTGCACAATATGTTAAATATGGCAGAACTAGAGAACAATATAATGAATACAATTTATTATAATTTAAAAGAAATTTGGCTCTATTAATTATTGAAATGCTTTTCGATACCTTAGTTTGTATGTGTTTGATGTGTGTTTTCCAACTTAATTTATCGTCTATTATGACCCCTAAAAACTTAATTTCTGATACAATGTCTATTGCAACACCATCCATTTTTACTTCTAAATCTTGATTTGCCTTACGATTACCAAAGAATATTACTTTGGTTTTATTTAAATTTAAAGATAATTTATTTATATCCATCCATACTTTTAGGTTAATTAGTTCACGATTAATACAGGTTACCAAATCAATATAGTTATCATTTGAATAGAAAATGTTAGTGTCGTCTGCAAATATTACTATTTTAGATAGTTTTGAAACATTAAAAATATCGTTAATATATAAATTAAATAACTTTGGTCCCAGGATAGAACCCTGTGGTACTCCACAACAGATGTCCAAGTATTCAGATGACAACTCTCCCATTTTTACATATTGCTTCCTCCCCGTCAAATAACTTTGAATCCATTGCAAAGTCACTCCCCTGATGCCATATCTTTCCAGTTTTTTTAATAGTATAATATGATTAATGATATCAAATGCTTTTTTTAAGTCAATAAATACCCCGACTGCGTATCTCTTCTTTTCTGTACTATGGGTGATTTCTTCTACTGCATCAATAATAGCCATTGTTGCAGATCTGTTTGCTCTAAAACCATATTGACTTTCATTAATCAATTTATGTTTATATACAAATTGTTCTACTCTATTATTGTAAAGTCTCTAATATTTTAGAGAACTGAGAAAACAGAGATACCGGTCTATAGTTTGTAAAAATGTGCTTGTTTCCATTTTTGTATATTGGTATAACTTTTGCTATTTTCATTTGATTTGGAATTTTGCCTGTTAGAAATGATAGATTACAGATGTAGATCAATGGTTTCACAATGCTATTTATAATTTGCTTAACTAGTACCATATCGATGTCAAAACAATCCATAGACGTTTTGTTTTTACAGCTGTTAACCACGTCTAAGATTTCTGATTCCGTAACCCCAGATAAAAACATGGTCTTGGAGTTCATTTTTATCAGTGACTCAAATTGCTTACCACTGCACTCTGGGATATTTGCAGCGAGCTCTGGTCCAACATTTACAAAATGACTATTGAAATTCTCCACAACTTGATTTAAATTACCATTTTCACTGTTCTTATCAATAAAAAAGTTTGGATATGCATTACTTGCATTCTTTCCTTTCATTATACTATTTAATATATCCCAAATACCTTTGATATTACTTTCGTTATGATGTAATAAATTGGTATAGTATAATTTCTTTCTCGCTCTTAATATTCCTGTCAATTTGTTTTTATACATTTTGTATCGGGATTCGGCTTCCTCAGTTCTTAGTTTACTAAATTTTCTATATAAGGTGTTTTATTTCTTACAAGCATTATATAAACCCTTAGTTATCCATGGATGGTTTACAGATGTATTCTTAATATTAGTTTGTCTCGTTGGGCAATTTTTGTTATACCTGTTGGTGAATATTTCCAAAAATATGTCAAACGCACGATCCACATCATCTGTACCATATATAGCATTCCAGTTTTGTTTAACTAAGTCATCATAGAGTGATATAATAGTCTCTTCAGTTCTAACTCGTTTGTAAACAATCCTTAGTTGATTCTTGTCTAGTAACCTTTTCATCATACACTGTAAATACTGGTAGGTGATCAGAAATATCACAAACCAGTAATCCGCTGACGTTTGTAAATTCCATATTATTTGTAAATATATTGTCAATGAGTGTTGCACTGTGTGAAGTAAATTTACTAGGCCTTAATATAGTTGGATACAAACTCATACAGTACATTATATTAATATAATCATCAATGTTTTTATGTTTGTTTGGATTCATTAGATCGATGTTGAAATCTCCACAAATGAATAGTGTTTTGGCGCCTATTGTCGAATGTTTTTTCAGCCCAGTTTGTAAAGGTTTCCAGATATTAGCCCAGTGATCTATATACACAACTGACTATGATATTTTTCCTTTTTTCATTTATAATATATGGACAATGCCGGCTTTTTAGACAAAGCTGGTTTTCAGCATGGAAGACAACGCTAGTACTTGGTGTTAAGTAAATAGCTAGTTTATCACTATTGAGTCTGGTCTTACCCAGACAAATCCAGTGTTTCTGCTAACTCGGATAAGAATATAAAGATGACCCCAGCTTTGAAGACAATACTAGTGGAAGATTCTAGCAAAGTTCAACGTACATAGCGCTAGTCTTTGGCCTTCCGTTTTGCCATCTTGACCAGGTCATGAAGGCAAAGATGGAGGAACTACGTGCGTTAATCCCCACCATGATGGCGTACAAGGCCGACGCCCTCCTGGTGCGTCGCTTCAGAGAAGAGACGGCTAACTTGACGACTACATTAGCCGAGCTGCACCGCCGGGCTGCACCTTTTGACTACCAGGACCTGCTAGCTCGTGTGGCCGGTCTGGAGGAGCGCCTGCGCGCCTGCATGCGGCAACTTGGTGAGTCGACGGACTAGCTTAGCCTAGCTTGGGCTAGACTTTTCTGACTTAGCCTGGGTTGGCCTACACTAGGCTAGGCTGGCCCCTAGCCTAGCCTGGTCCGGTCTGGCTCAGTAGTGGTGTGACCAGTTTAGTCTAGCATAGCATATTTTAGCATGGGCCTGGCCTAGCGTAGACGATGCTATATTTGCCCTCTCTAAACGGATCTGTCCCCCCATTTCCTTCTAGCTTGTGGAAAGCTTGCCACCATCGGGGCGCCTGTCACTGTCAAGACCTCAGGATCCAGGTTTGGATCCTGGATGACAGACCCACTAGCGCATGCTGGGGACAACAGAGTAAGTTCAGGGAGTGTTCAATCAAAACAAAAGAAGCAAGTTGGTAATGAATCTAGTTATAGAGGAATTTCAGATAAGTGTTAAGTGTTGCTAGCTCGGTGAGCATGATGCATTAACAAGTTAACATGTTAGCAAGGCTAGCAGTTGATGTGGTTTGTGTGGCAGGTATGGTACATGGACGGCTACCACGACATGAGTCTGGTGCGCGAGTATGAGTCCCTGCGGGCCTTCATGACCACGGACAACTTCAGGACGCACCGTCTGCCTCAGGGATGGTCGGGGACCGGCCAGGTGGTACTGAATGGTTCGCTGTACTACAACAAATTCCAGAGTCGCATGCTAATCAAGTTCGACCTAAAGCTCTCACAGGTTAGCCGCTGGCGTCAGCTGGAAACTGCTGGCTTCGGGAACGCTTACCACTACGCTTGGGGTGGCCACTCGGATATCGATTTAATGGCAGACGAGGGCGGGTTGTGGGCAGTTTACGGTAGCCAGGCTGCTGCCGGTAATATGGTTCTGAGCCGCTTGGACCCAGACAGTCTTCGGGTTTTGCGTAGTTGGACTACTCAGCACCCCAAACGCAGCGCTGGCGAGGCTTTCATGATTTGTGGCACGCTCTACGTCACCGACGGCTACTCGGGCGCTACCAAGGTCCACTACGCCTTCGCTACAGATACTTCATCCTACCAATACGTGGACGTGCCACTCACTAACGTTTACGGACACATTTCCATGCTGGACTACAACCCACGCGATAGGGCGCTCTACGCCTGGAGCGATGGACGCCAACTGCTCTACAACGTTACACTCTACCACCTCGTCCAGTGATCGTTTTAACTGTTGTTTTCAAGTCGTAATGCGCCAGTTATGCACGACAGTAGACCCCCTGGATACAGCGACCCTGCCTTTACAGTGTGGAATAAGATGTTTTTACAAGCCCTTGTTACAGTAATTTACCACTATACCACATCAAAAAATGTGTGCTTAGTAAAGACATTGTACGTCTATTTGTACTATATTTACTGACTTTGAGTCCAAAGGCTAAGAGTGATGCTAAAGGGAGAAGCAAAACAATGACTACAACCCGCGCAATAGTGATGGACGCCAACTCCTCTACAATGTTACGCTCTGCCACTTCGTCCAGTGATAGTTTTCAACTGACTGTTTTCAAGTGAAGTTGTAATGTGTAAGTTATACGCTACTGTAGCCCTCGGGGATACGGTGACCCCATTCAATAATGTTTTTACTTAATGTGTGGAATAAGATGTTTTTTCAGCCCCTTGTTTGGAATTGTACCCTATATATGTTGACATCAACCATTTTTTTAGCATGCCCAAAAATTACTAACTCAGTCATCTACTGTATTTTTTGGATGTGGGTTCCAAGGCTAGCAGTGATGCTAAAGGGAGAAGTAAAAACATGCTGAACTACAACCCGTGTGATTGGGTGCTCTACGCCTAGAGCGACAAACACCAGCTCCCCTACAATGTTACACTCTACAACCTTGTCAAGTAATTTTGTTAACTGCTCATTTCAAGTCATAATGCGTCAGATATGCCCTAAAGTAGACCCCCAGGAAACGGCGAGCTTGCCTTATGATGTTTTTACTTGATGCTGTGGAATAAGATATTTTCAGTCCCTATTTGTCGCATTTTCCCCACTATACCACATTAACTAAATGTGTGCTTTGTAAAAACTTTAAAATTCTGTACTTTTTTCTACGTTGTTTATTGGACAAGTGTCCCAAGGCTAGTAGTGATGCTCAAGGGAGAAACAAAAATATGCTGGACTACAACCTTTTGAAAATCCTTGCATTGTAAATATGTTCAACGGGTAAAACGATCTATTCTTTATAACTGCAGTCTAAATTTATATTTTCAGACTTTTCGGCAGACGTGACCTAAGATGCCCTTTGTCATCATGCTAACCTAACATCAAGTTGGGCATGCAATGCATTAATGTTTGTCTGGACTTTTTGTCAGAATCTGTGGGGTGGACCCAGGAACCAAGGATAATAAATAACTAAACAAAGGTACAAAGTAAAAAGATCGTCTCAAAAACACTTAAAAAAAAATCTGGCTTGTTTTAAAGACGCCGTGTAATGCCACTGGGACTTGCAGTACCGTCTCTAGGCCGCCAGATGGTATAAAATTGACATAAATAACATAGGAGTGAGTGTGCTTCCATTGATTTATAATGGGACTTGCAGTACCAGTGTGTTAATTATATTCTTGTAAAATGGCCTCTGAACCTAGAAGTCTAAACAACCTAAATAAGAAATAAGGCTCTCTCCAGCCCCTCTCCCCAATGGGATTGTAATTTTTCTGTTTTTTTTTCACATTTCAACTGGAGTGAATTACTTTTTAATGAACCGCCGCTTGATTCAAACATAAATTACAATCATCAATTCTATGTTTTTGTATGATTATTTCAAGGAAAACTCGATTTTGATGTAGAATAATATTTTGCTGTGTTTTTCACTTTCAAATTGGTGACAAAAAAATGTTGTTTTTTAAAAAGAAGTTTGCCTGTGAATTGTGTCTGCAGTGTTGTGCGGGACGCTAAATAAAAAGGTAAATATAAAATGTATTTTTGTCGTTAAGCATGCACCCTCATAATAAATAAATAAATGGATAAATAATTTGCAAGTTGTAAAAGTTTCACGGCAATCAGGTCAGGCCTCATTGAAGGTGTTTTCTATTTAATTTTCAAAGAGTTGGCAATTTGATTGAAAAAAAAAATTGATTTGCAGAAGTTTTTATGCTAATTTTGATTTCATGAAGAATAGTTGCAGTAATTTTCTACCCTTTATTGTCATGATTGCCGATTCAGAGCACCTGTGACTGCTCAGTTGGCTCATGAACTCTTTTTAAACCCCCGGCTGTCAAGAGATCCTTGTCAGATCGTTATGCGAACCGTTGCTCCCAGCTCGGCAAGCTCTCACGTTCAGACTCTGTTCCTGCCCTGTTTTTCCTCTGCCGGATCCTCGTTGCCAACCTGTTTCCGGACCTGACTCTGCCCCGTTCTGCCTTCCCGTTATCCGATCTGTTTTGCCCCGCTACCTGCCTGACTCCTGTTGCCGACCTCGTTTCTGAACTTGACACCGCCCTTGCGCTCCAGTCCCGTCTAACGACTTGTATTTCCTGCCTGTCTTCGATCCTCCTCGTTTGACACGGAAGTGCCACTTCCGTGTCTCCTGCTACCCTTGTCCGTCAACCATCGGATCGTGGAAGCAAGCCCTACTCTCCCTCTTTATTAATAAAAACTGAGAAATCGAGCGCTATTGGGTCCTACGTCTGTTTCTGGTCTGTGACACTTGTAGTGTCATAGCTATTTTTGAGACTTGGTTCAATGCTGATTAAGTTTTCTGTCTGAATGGATGTGAATGAAATTGTACAAGTAGAGTAAACAAATCAGGGGCGGTGTTGCAATTTGTCTCACACGTCTTTAAAATATAGCGTTGTTTCTCACAAGTCTGTGGCTAGTGAGGGAATTGTGGAATGCTTAAACATAGAGATCATTACTCAAAGAAAAGAAAATTGTTATTATAAGTGACATATACCGGAGATCGAGCACAAGCATTTACACATTTAATACATGAATCAAAATTAAATCAAAACAATTATTCAAAAAAACATTTTTTCAAGTGAACCAAAAAAATATTGGATATCTGTGGGGATTTCAATCCTGATTTTCTTAACCTGACTAATTCACAATCCATTGATGACTTCACTGGCCTAATTCACAGACTATCACTATAACTCGGTGACCTTGCGAGACTGGGAGGCTGCTGGTTCAAGTCTCAGCCGGGTCATACCTAAGACTTACAAACGGTGGTACCCTCCCTGCTTAGCTCTCGGCATTAGGGGTTGGAAGTGGGGGGGTTTGGTCACCCAATGACTCCTAACACATTAGTTGGGTTCAAATGGATCCATGAGGATTTCATTGTAAGAATGTGGTTCCATTAAAACTGAAACTCGAAAAAATGTTTTTTTTTTTGGTCAGGTAATACGTTAACCATGGGTCGACTGATTATCAGGCGAGACGATTAGCGGTACCTATACTATACTGAATAGTGTATTGTAGTAGCCTTATGGTAATTACTGTTTATAGTGTGCTACAGTGGCCTTATTGTAATGCACGTGTATTGCACGCAGTTGTTCACTGATTTCTGTAACTAGAGCACCATTGTGAATGAGACATGTGAATGAGTCTCATTTTATTCCCTCGTATTAAATTCTAAAACATATTTGATAGAAATAGTTTGAAAGCTATTTGCGTTAGTATGGAGGGAAACATGACACGTTGTGTGACAAAAAACAGGTCTTTTAGAGTCCCTTTAAAGGAGAATATGGACCTCGTGACGTCACCGGACGCGCGTCTTCCTTTGCCGTTGGTGGCAAAAGGTCCAAACACTTTAAAGGGACAGTGTGTAATCACCTCCCAGAGTTTTCCCCCAGCCATTTCGGCTCTCGTGTCGGTATTGTCTCGCTTCTGAAACGACAGAATGATGAAGGTGCTTCCCTCTTTACTGGTAACCATGGAAACCAGCATGACCAGTCTCATGCGGGGGAGCAAACCCCTAGCCGATGAGATTCGTGAACCTCGATCGGTGACAAAAACCTTCACGGATAAAAAACAAAACAATATTGATTCAAACAATAAGCGAAAATACACGAACGGTCATATAAACATGCTGCTGTCAAATATGCAACAAAAAAAGAAGATACACAACTTTTATATTCAGAAATTATCATTGGTTTCAGTTAATAAGCCAGCCTGTTGCTGTAGAACAGCAGAATCAAACTAGTTTTCTCCAAGGTCCACATAGGTGTAATGGCTATCTTCAGGGAGCCTAATGCTACATATTAAAATATGAAGTATAAAATATCTTTTAATAACCTATTTTCCTTCAATCACAGCATATCGTTTAGCTCCTCAGTGGCTTTGCTTTGCCATTGCATTTTTGCTTGCATTAGTTTGGTCTAGATCAGGGGATGGTGTCATAAGAGACGGCTCAGCTAAAAAGTCTCTGTAGTGCGAAGTGGAAGGAGAAGAGGACGACGAGGTGAGCGGAGAAGATGAGGTAAAATTTTGGACTATTTGATAAAGTTTCAGGAGCGAGCAGAGAGAGTGGGAAAGGTGAGATGGCACAACATTCATTTGGACAGGTCAGGTAACTTAAAATTAGTTTTACCTGGTTATATCAGTATCAGAAATTATTTTCCCCCCATTTTATTAACACTCCACTTATTGAAACATAAATATTTTGTTTGTTTGTTGTACATGATTCAATTGTTTGTTTGTTTGTACATGATTCAGATTGAATCGTTTCTTGTACATGATTCAATTGTTTGTTTGTTTGTACATGATTCAAATTGAATCGTTTCTCCGGCGCCGTCACGAATGGCAGCCACTCCAGCAGCTCCCGTGTTATTTTCGATTGTTCTCAGTTATTTTCGATTGTTCTCAGCTTAGGGATGCTGCTGGAAAAGTGAATTTCCCTTCGGGGATGAATAAAGTATCTATCTATCTATCTATCTATCTATATCCACCAATATCAAGTGGAATAACACACACAGTGCCACCATTATTGACAACGGTTTCTCTCATGTCATGGATTCTCAAATACATAGTTGCCACAGACCACGTGACCCCTTTGATGCCATAGAGTTATGTTTACACCACTTTAGTGGCAAATTTCATCCAGTGTCTAATACTTTTAAAGCCATTATGAGAAGACAAGGTGACCCATATCATAAAGATACTCTCACAAAAACAGACAGAGGCAGATATGACACGAAGTTTTCAGTTTTAATGCGGTGGACCCATATGAATTAAGGAAAGAAACAGTCAGCAGAGATTATGCCGATTTGCCTCCGATACAGTACTATCATGCGTACGCTTATCTCATACTGGCCATTTTTTTTACACAAGTGAGCAGTTTCGAGCCAGGAAATCGCTGTAGGCATACAATCAGTTTGCCGAGAGCTAGGTTGGTGATGTTTGTTCACCGGATTTCTGCGGGTAACAAAAATTTTAAGGGGACGTCCCTCATTTTCATGTCAAAACACCATTGATAATAATTATGTTCAAGATCACCACAGTTCATGGGCTGTAGATTCTTTTGTTGTGGATATTTGGTGAACTTGTACGGAAAAAAACAAGTAATAATTTCAAACAATAATTTTGCAAAGTCATTAAGTTAATTATTTGTAAAAGCCTTTATTTTAGCTTATTTCATAACTAGTAATGCCGTGCTAAAATCTTGATACCTTCTCGGGTGTCATATTAATGGTTAATTGGCGAGTTTTTATGCCTTTTAAGTACCCAATTTGCCTTTAATGCCTTTCAGGTTGCGTAGCTTTACGTGATAGTTTACATCGTTATTTGAGTACATACGTGATTATGTTGAACAAAGACAGGCATGACCGGTTTTATCAAGAGCTGTACAGCATCTGTACAGATTATTTTTGTATGCTTTTACTTGTTTAGCTAATGCTACTTCTACAGTGTAAAGGGAGCACAAAAGCATTTGTAACTCCCACTTGGCAATAGAGGGCTCCGCGCTTTGTGCTAAAAATAGTAACATGGCTTTCTGCCGCCATCTTGGAAGTCTGTCGATTACAAGCGGTGATAGCGAGAGGAGCAAATATTTAATCAGTTTGTCTATTTATTTACTCAACTAGCTTCGTTTGTGTACGGATTTTGTCCATCAACACTATGGAAAACTACGTGGAGAGTTTAGACAAGCAAGCACGCGAGCGGTACGCTGCGAAGTTGCATTTTATTGGAAAATTGGATCCCTACAAAATTAAAAACAAGGACTGGAAGTCTGATCCCGATTTGTTGCCGTGTGTGACTTACATCGAACTTGTTAACTATCTTATTTTCCACCCAAGTCCCTTTTGTGAACTGAAGGATTTTCAAAATTACAAAAGTATGGAAGCCTACGACAGATTTGTGTCTGGTTGGGTTCGGGATGTGTCTGTGCACACAAGCGAAGGTGATGAAAACAAGATTGTGAAAGGGAAAGTTCTACATTCTCAGAGTTTGTCTTAGCCAAGTTTACAACCATGGATCATTGTTGACAAGTCATCATCGATTCTGTGTGCCCATTGCAACTGTGTTGCAGGTTTAGGGGAATGTTGTTCTCATGTTGCTTCCCTTTTGTTCTATGTTGAAGTTGCCACAAGACTGAGGGAGACCACTACTGTGACACAGAAACCTGCCTACTGGCTTCTTCCTAAATCAAAAACGTCTGTTCCATACTCACCACTGGCAGAAATGGATTTCACTTCTTCAAAGACATTGAAGAAACAACTGGACAAGAGGATAGACAGTGCAGGGGGAACAGTTGTAGCACAGGAATGTAAGACACCCCAGAAAATACCAAACATACCAGAGTCAAGATATGACACTTTCTTTAAAGCGATACTCCCAGATAAGCCTGCATGTCTCTCAGTAGATGTGAAGTACACTTCAAACTACAAGCCGCAATCTCTACAGCCCAAGTTCCCACTTATGTTAAGCGAATTGTACGAAGAAGATTGCCAAATGATGACTTTGGAGGACATCCGAGGACATTGTTTACCTCTAAAAGACAAAGTCACTATGTCGGAGGAGGAAGCTAAGAATGTGGAAGTGGCAACAAGAGAACAGGCCTCCAACAAGCTATGGCATCGATTTAGGACCGGAAGAATAACTGCATCTAGAATCAAGGCAGCATGCAATACCCTAGCAGATAACCCATCTCTAAGCCTTCTGAAACAAATTTGTTATCCCACAGACTACAAATTTACAAATGAAGCAGTACAGTATGGGTGCAAGAATGAAGATGTGGCGAGGGAGAAATACAAGGATGCAACTGAAATGGGCCATACTAATTTTGAAATTTCCAAGTCAGGGCTGGTTCTGAACGCCAAGTATCCTCATCTCGGAGCATCGCCAGATGGCTTTGTTAGCTGTGACTGTTGTGGCATGGGGTGTATTGAAATAAAATGTCTACATTGCATGAAGGATGAGAATGTTCGTGCAGGTAAAGGGTCATGCCTAGAAGAGACCGAAAATGGCCTCCGCCTTAAGAGGACACACTCTTACTTTTATCAGGTGCAGACACAGTTATTCCTCTCTGACAGAGACTACTGTGATTTTGTGGTATTGACTGAGAAAGACTTGTTTAGAGAGAGAATTGAAGCACAACCAGATCTTTGGAGCGAGATTGTAGACAAGTCCACCAAATTTTTCATGTGTGTGGTGTTGCCTGAACTTGTAGGAAAGTACTTTACCCATAGGAAGAAAACTCAAGACACAGACCAGCATCATGCCTCTTCAACAGACAGATAATTCCTGCAACATCCAATCTGTTGTCACTCATTCAGCTGCTCCATCAACAAGCAAGGGACGTTCAACAAAGCAGAAACCACAAAAAAAAAGAGAAAAAGGAAAGAGAAGGAAGTTGAGGAATCCTCTTACTGTGTTTGTCAAGGTCCAGAATCTGGCCGTATGATTCAGTGTGAGTCAGAAGACTGTCCCTTCAAACCATACGAGTGGTTCCATTTCTCGTGTGTGAACTTGAAGAATGAGCCAGATGGGCAGTGGTACTGTCTGGACTGCAGTGAAAGGCGCTTCCTTCGAAGTTTGAAAAAAACGTTAATTTTTGCCATTGTAAATTAAAAGGTGTTAATTATGAGCCTTTCATCTAAACAAAGATTTAAAATAAATACAATTGCAAACAGCGCATACTTCATGTTTGTTTGATACATGTGTATGGTGAAGTAGTTATTTAACAATGTTATCCTCTGAGAGAGAAGAAATATCTCATCAAAGTGGATGAAATGCACATTTTGTCGTGATTACCTAACCGGAGTCACCTGAGGTAATCAGCTGGTGTGCTGGAACGCGATCTCTTGATTGGTGGAAGTCTACTACATAAGCTGTCAGCGTCCAGAGATGGACGTTCGAGTGTCTTCCTCATTTCCTGAGTGAACCTCCAACATTCAAGGTACCACAAGCCCATGTATATTCCAAGTCTGATTCTCGTTGCCTGACCCTTGTCTGTTAAAAGTTTACGATCTACTCTTCCGCCCCGGCCACCGACTTACCTGCTACGTTTCGCCACGCGTTTTCACCACGGAGTTGCCATATCGTCCCAAGAGGCTTTCCACTGCCAAGGCTCGACGTCCCAAGCCTGCTCCACCGAATCTTGTCACAATAAAGCCTTTAACTGACGCTATTGGATCCGAGTCCTTGTTCTGTTCCATGACAGAACACTCGAACCAAAGCATGGATCCAGCGACAGTTCGTCCCACCTCTGAGAGATGCGGAAATGCCGAACAGGAATCCGCGCTACAGCGCCTACAACACACCGAAGGCGCAATACAACAGATCGTCCACGACGTATCCACACTAGTCCGGCAAGTACGACGTCACCAAGAATTTTTTGAACAGTGCGAAGCTCCCCCGGCAACACGAGCACAAGATCCAGTTCCGCCCCTTTCTGATCAGGTCGGCAGTGTTGAACCACGAGTAGGTTCGCCAGAGAGATTCAGTGGAGAGCCCGCCCAGGTCCGCCCCTTTCTTATAAATTGCCGACTAATTTTTGATCTACAACCGCGAGCCTTTGTGAACGAAAAGGCGAAGGTGGCTTTTGTGATAAATCATCTGACTGGCAGAGCCCGCCTTTGGGGAACGGCAGAATACGAACGGGGGGCGACAGCATGCACCTCTTTTAATTTGCTAAGCCAGGAGATGATTAAAGTTTTTGATTCGGGAGCCTCATCAGTCGATGCTGCTCGTTCAATCTTGAACATTCGCCAGGGGAGACGCTCCATTGCCGACTATGCCATTGACTTTCGCACACTAGCAGCCCAGAGTCACTGGAACGAAGAGGCGCTGGTCGACGCCTACCTCCATAGCTTGTCCGGTTATATCAAAGACGAATTGGTTTCCCACGCTCCTCCGGTAACTCTTGACAATGCTATCGAACTGACCGCCCGGATCGACCGTAGGGTTCAGGCAAGACGCAGAGAGAGAGAAGATCCCAGCCAACCCATCACCCGGCTAAGTCAAGACATTAGTAAGATACCGAACCCCCCAACCAATTCTACCGCACCTCATGAGATGATGGAGGTGGACCGCACCTTTCTCTCCGTCGAAGAACGCCAGCGAAGGCGTACTGAACGGCTATGTTATTACTGCGGCGGCCAGGGACATAGGGTGGTCAATTGCCCGTTAAAAGCCAACGCTCGTCGGATATAGGGGACATCCGATTGAGCTCAGCTTTAGTATCGTCCCCCAAGACTGATAGACCTGTTCTCCGGGCAAATCTCATTATTTCCGGTACATCTCAACCCTTCCATGCCCTCATCGATTCTGGTGCTGAAACAAATATCCTGGATTTGTCACTCGCACACAAGATGGGGATACCTGTTGAAACCCTTCCTAACCCGGTATCAGCTCGGGCTTTGGATGGCCGCCTATTAGGCACCGTATCTCAAATAACGGAACCCATTGAACTACAGTTGTCTGGAAATCACAGAGAGAAGATCCGATTTCACTTACTTCACTCCCCTAACCAACCCCTTGTCCTGGGTCATCCTTGGTTGGTGCAACACAACCCCCATTTCGACTGGCGCACTGGGTCGATACTTGAATGGGGCATGGACTGTCACCAAACCTGTCTGCAAGCCGCTCCTTACCCAAATCATCCTGTTTCCACGAGGGCTCCACCCAATCTGTCCAAGGTCCCAGCCTGTTACCACCACCTACAGGAGGTCTTCAGTAAAGCTAAGGCCTCTTCCTTGCCCCCTCATAGGCCTTATGACTGCGCAATTGATCTCCTGCCGGGGTCTGCTCCTCCTCGGGGCCGCCTCTACTCCTTGTCCGTTCCCGAGAGGAAGGCCATGGAGGAATACATTTCCGATGCCTTGGCGGCTGGTATCATTCGACCCTCCTCTTCTCCTGCTGGGGCGGGGTTCTTTTTTGTGGGAAAAAAGGACGGGTCACTCCGGCCCTGTATAGATTATCGGGGCCTTAATGAAATCACGGTTAAAAATCGCTATCCCTTGCCGCTGCTTGCCTCTGCTTTTGAGCTTCTACAGGGGGCCACGGTCTTCACTAAACTTGATCTGCGCAACGCCTACCACTTAGTCCGAATCCGGGAGGGTGATGAGTGGAAGACGGCATTCAACACACCCAACGGTCACTACGAGTATCTGGTAATGCCGTTCGGATTAACCAATGCTCCAGCTGTTTTCCAATCTTTGGTAAATGACATTTTACGAGATGTGCTTAATCGTTTTGTTTTTGTGTATCTGGACCATATATCTTGATTTTCTCAAAGTCCCTCGATGAACACCGAAAACATGTCCAGCTGGTTCTCCGTCGTCTCCTAGAGAACTCTTTATTTGTTAAGGCAGAGAAGTGCGAGTTTCACGCCAAGACAG
Source organism: Urocampus carinirostris (assembly GCF_059441175.1). Classification (NCBI taxonomy): domain Eukaryota; kingdom Metazoa; phylum Chordata; class Actinopteri; order Syngnathiformes; family Syngnathidae; genus Urocampus; species Urocampus carinirostris. The sequence continues at coordinate 10,266,970 of NC_142353.1, read as the reverse complement.
TCTCGTTCCTGGGCTACATCGTGGCGGAGGGGACCCTTCAGATGGATCCTGCCAAGGTATCAGCAGTCACCTCTTGGCCTGTCCCTGAGTCTCGGAAAAAGCTCCAACAATTCCTTGGTTTTGCCAATTTCTACCGGAGGTTCATCAGGAACTACAGTTCGGTGGCAGCTCCCCTCACGCTTCTTACCAGTCCTAGAGAGCCATTTCGGTGGTCTTCCGAGGCTAATGCAGCTTTCAACCGTCTAAAAACCCATTTCTCTACGGCCCCCATACTCCAGGTACCGGACCCTGCACGCCAACTGGTAGTGGAGGTGGACGCCTCAGATGTGGGAGTGGGTGCTGTCCTGTCCCAGCGGTCGGACAAGGACCAGAAGATGCACCCGTGCGCCTTCTTTTCCCGGCGGTTGTCCCCGGCCGAACGCAACTACGACGTGGGGGATCGTGAGTTGTTGGCCGTCAAGCTAGCCCTGGAGGAATGGCGGCATTGGTTGGAGGGGGTAACGGTGCCGTTCATAGTTTGGACTGACCACAAGAACTTAGAATATATTAGATCGGCCAAGCGGCTCAATCCTCGCCAGTCACGTTGGGCCCTGTTTTTCACCCGCTTTAACTTCACTCTGTCCTACAGACCCGGATCTCGAAATGTGAAACCCGACGCGCTCTCCCGACAATTCCAGAATTCCAATGACACACCTCAGGGTCCCGCAACGGTCCTTCCAGCTTCCTGTATGGTGGCAGCAGTCTCCTGGGATATCGAGTCCCGAGTCAGAGAGGCGATACCCGATCAGGCGGGCCCCAGCTCCTGTCCCGAGGGTCGACTATTCGTCTCCGAACCCTTACGGTCCGAGGTCCTCCAATGGGGGCACAATTCTCACTTTTCTTGCCATCCGGGGTCGGCTCGGACTCACAGTTTCTTGTCCCGACGCTTCTGGTGGCCTACCATGGCCAAGGACGTTAGGGAATATGTCTCCGCCTGTCAAGTGTGCGCCCAGAACAAAACATCCCACCAACGTCCGGCCGGTCTGTTACATCCACTTCCGGTTCCCCGCCGCCCATGGTCCCACATCTCCTTGGACTTTGTGACGGGGTTGCCAGTATCCGAGGGGATGACGACTGTACTAACTATCGTGGACCGATTCAGTAAGATGGTCCATTTCGTGGCACTACCGAAGCTCCCCTCCGCCAAGGAAACTGCAATGATAGTCCAGCAGCATGTGTTCCGCCTCCATGGCATCCCTCTGGACATTGTTTCTGACCGTGGTCCCCAGTTCTCATCCGCGTTTTGGAAGGAGTTTTGTCGTCTGTTGGGTGCCTCTGTCAGCCTCTCATCAGGGTTCCACCCTCAATCCAATGGGCAGTCTGAACGAGTGAACCAAGATTTGGAAACGGCACTTCGCTGCATGGTCTCTAGCGAACCGTTGTCCTGGGCTCGGCAATTGGCATGGGTGGAATATGCTCACAATTCCTTGGTTAGCTCATCCACTGGAATGTCCCCCTTCCAGTGTGTGTATGGGTACCAACCCCCTATGTTCCCTAGTCAAGAAGAGGAAGTAAACTGCCCGTCAGCTACGGCGAATGCACGTCGCTGTCGGCGAACTTGGGCTCGTGCTCGGGCCACACTCCTTCGGGCTAGCAAGACTCATGCCGTTGGAGCTAATCGACGGAGGAGTCCTGCTCCGAAGTACCAGGTGGGCCAGAAGGTGTGGCTAGCATCAGCTGATCTTCCACTGAAGGTTGAGTCGAGGAAACTGGCTCCTCGGTATCTTGGCCCATTTCCTATAGTAAAAATTATCAACTCCTCAGCAGTCCGTCTCCGTCTACCAAGATCTATGAGAGTGCACCCCACGTTTCATGTTTCCCGAATCAAGCCCGTCAGCCAGAGTCCGTTGGCACCCATTCCACCTCCTCCCCCAGCTCCACGCTCCTTGGACGGGGAGCCTATCTATACAGTGCGCCGCCTGCTCCGCTCCCGACGCAGGGGTCGGGGCTTCCAGTACTTGGTCGATTGGGAGGGATATGGTCCGGAGGAGAGATCATGGATTCCCAGCAGGCAGATCCTGGACCGATCTCTTGTGGCAGAATTCCATCAACTGCATCCTGACCAACCAGCACCACGCCGTGGTCGTCGTCGTAGGTCTGACGCTGCTGCTCTTCCACCGGCAGACCCACCCGCTACCACCCCTTCAGATGCGGACGAAGGGGCCTCTATCCACTCGGAAGAATTCTGAGGGTTCATCGGACGACCTCTGGGCCCTCCAATTTTGGATTATTGGTGATGTATTTTGGGTTTTGGGGGATTATTTGTAGCTGGCCTGTGATTTTTTTTTTTTTTTCTCTTCCCTTGGATTACCGGTGTTGCCATGTGACGTGTTTGGATTTATTTTTATTTTTCCCTGGGGGACTTCTGGAGCCGTCCCTTGAGGGGGGGGTTCTGTCGTGATTACCTAACCGGAGTCACCTGAGGTAATCAGCTGGTGTGCTGGAACGCGATCTCTTGATTGGTGGAAGTCTACTACATAAGCTGTCAGCGTCCAGAGATGGACGTTCGAGTGTCTTCCTCATTTCCTGAGTGAACCTCCAACATTCAAGGTACCACAAGCCCATGTATATTCCAAGTCTGATTCTCGTTGCCTGACCCTTGTCTGTTAAAAGTTTACGATCTACTCTTCCGCCCCGGCCACCGACTTACCTGCTACGTTTCGCCACGCGTTTTCACCACGGAGTTGCCATATCGTCCCAAGAGGCTTTCCACTGCCAAGGCTCGACGTCCCAAGCCTGCTCCACCGAATCTTGTCACAATAAAGCCTTTAACTGACGCTATTGGATCCGAGTCCTTGTTCTGTTCCATGACACATTTACTATGTATTCTTGGTATATACTTGTTTAAAGTGACATTTTTTTCTTCTTTAAACATAAAACAGAACATTCAATGTCACATAATTGTTTTTTATTCAAAAAGAACCACAGAGGGGCACATGTTTGTTAAGGCACAACATACATGAACAATTTTATCTAAATAACAATGTTCATCTCCAGTCTTATTGATGAGATAGTCAATGGGACAATTACCACCAAGGATGGCATACTTCTGTCTTACAGTCCCAATCACTCTCTTGACATGTATTCTAACATTGGCAATTTTTCTTGTGTTTTCCACTTCCGTTGCTGAGAGTTGATCTTTTCCTCTCTTAAAGGCTGGAAACAGCACCTCCGCTCCTACGAGTCCAACAAGTTCTCGAATGTCAAATCCACGATCTGCTAAAATCACATCACCATGAACAATGTTTTTCATAAAGTTGCAGTTAGCAGCAAGATGTTTGTCACTAACCCTGCCTCCCCAGCCACGTGAAATAAAACTGACAGTTCCTTGTGGCGTCACAGCAATTAAATATTTGGCAGTGTTATGGTGTTTGTATGATGACCATGATTGGGCTCGTGCTGTCATGTTTGAAGGTCTGTCAATAAATATTTCGAAACAGTCAATGATGCATGTTATTTTCCTTCGAAAATACTTCCTGAACACCATAGGCATAGCGTCTTGTAATTCTTCACGGGATGGCCATCGAACTAAACGATTCAGTGCTAAAAACAAAATGTTCAAAGTGTCTATGAATGCTTTAGAAACACTGGACTTGGAAACACCAAATCTATATCCAAGGTCTGTAATTGGCATATTCAGACGAAGCCGCATCAATGTCATTATAAGTTTTTGAAATTTTGTTAAACATGAAGTCTTTGTTTCTGACATCTCTGGGGCTACCAAATCAAACAATGCCATTAAAGTCACAAAACTGGAAAGTCCTGTATAATATTCAGGGATCAGAATGGAGATTTTCATTTTCAGCTGAAATAGCCAGGGTCCAGGGGCCGCAGGCCCCGGCCAGGTCCAGGGCGGAGCCCGGTGGGGGGCTCAGGGGGGCAAACCCACCCGAAGCCAACGGCATTTATCTTATTTGCTATGTGAAAATTGCACTAGAATGAATTAAATCCAACAAAACAGAAACCATGTATTTTTTTCAGTTTTAAGATGTTTAAAACAATTGGGGGATTACAATGTTACAACCATCACCATTGTTGTTGTGTTTTGATGATGAAGATGGACCTTGTATTTAGCTACTAATCAACAATACATATATATGAAAATATATACATTAATAACCATTCATCATTAATTTGAAAATAGAATGCACAAACTGAACATGCTTAAAGAAAATACATGTCAGGTTGTGACAGTCTTCTCCAGCCATGACCACTTAAATTTATTCTTGATTCCTTTATCAATCTCGGAGACAAAAGCCTCGTCTTCTTTTCTTAGTATTTTCATATTTATTTTTTCAAACACTTATTTCACCGTTTGAAAAGACCGGAAGGAGCGCCATGTTTGAGAAAGCCAATGCTCTGAACAAAAGCTCCGCTGATTGGTTATCAGCGAACCTATCGACCAATGGTAGGAGTCGATCTATTTGTTGTGTGTTATAGATCTAATGCGCTGCGCTTCTTTTTGCCGATTTTTCTCGCGATCTCTAACTGCTAACTTGGGGTGATGAAACAGTCACGTATCATACCTCACCCCCCCAAAATATTTTCTCATCGAATTTAGACGATTTACGGGAATGACCTTTGGGGTTCAAAAACAGCGGAAATCCGCGGATCCGCGGAAAATTCTGATCCCTAAATATTTCACTTTGTCATTGTCCTTGAAGTCTTCAGGAGTATTACCTCTCATCTTGAGTACAGCATTTTTTGCAGTGTCATTTTGCTGTTGCAACTTCTTGTTTTCTTCTTTTAGCTTCTCTATTTCATTAGAAGCTGCTTTAAGTTCTTGTAGGAGAAATTGTAGGTTCGATAATCTTTTAAGTCTTCTTTCGTGATTGAATTAAGTACATCGGGAACCAGCCATGAGGGGGAGCCTTTTATTTCGTCATCCCAAAAGAACTCAGAGAACTCCAAAACATAACAATGCTTTTATAGCTTCAGCCCAAAAGGCGGCCCTAGTCCTCAGTCATCAACACGGACATGTTGTTCGTACCCTTATTAGGACATGTTGTTGCCTCAGTTTGCTCAGAGAGTCCTTGAAGAAAGGCCTTGTAGGTCTCATGCCCATTTTGGTAAACTCGACTATCTTGTCAAGGATCTTCTCGAATGATGTCAACATTCCCTCACTACTGTAAGCAACGTAAGCAGGTTTTTCTACATTTCTAAATGTATGCAACAATTCTACAAATGCGAGTCTATTTTCCACAACATATCCCCCCTTTGGGAGTTTATACTCCCATTTTGAATGGAAATTAAAATTGAAAAATCAATACAGGGTATTGGTAAAGTATCTTAAATCATAGCTACACAGAATTATCGGAAAAAATAAAAATGAAAATAAGATCCTGGCGGTCAGCCTGCTGCGATTATCCCAACTCTTGTTATTCATGTTTCGATAAAAACCCCAACACTCCAAACATCTGACCCATGCACTAACCCCCCCTTCATTTATCTTTATCCGTACATATGGATTATACATGTGGACCGTCGACGGTTGATTTGTACGTGATAAAGGTAAATGAATAATTGAACTGATAAGTGATAACAAATTTTGGTAACAGTCGTTGATACATTTCAAGATGAGTGCATGACTGGATAGTAATACAGTATACACATTGGCCTTTGGCCTGACCCCCGTGAACAATTTGAAGACCATGCATTGTCGTATTCATCAACGGGTGTCGTGAAGTCAGATGTTGGAGTGAGTGTTCATCCCAGCAGGCATCACGCGCAGTTTCCATGCAGCCCAAAACCCGGAAGCGACGATGCATCCTGACCATCCTAGACAGCAGCATACTCCCCGGCAGTGTGACATACCAACAAGAGAATCACAATTAGAAAACAACATATTTGTAGCTTTTATTCCTAGCGCTTTTGTGTGTTGTGTGTCAACCGAAATTACTATTAGATATTTCATTTAGTCCAGATCATTGTATGTGTCCATTCCCTCAGATGCTCCATCATCTAGTGTAGGTTTTCCCGACTGTTAATGCCACCAGATAAAAATCATGACGTTCTCCTATTTTACTAAAGGCCTTGTTAGTGTAATAAATAAAACGTCGTTGGTTGTAATAAATTAATAAATGTAATTAATCCAGTCTGCGGTCTCATCCGGAGTTATCCAGATAAATATTGAATATTGAATATTAACACTTGCTTTTTAGCCCATCAGTCCAAATGGGAAATTGACATATAACCATCCCAATTAATTTTACCTTATTCTCATTTTATTTCTTTACCAAACCAACTAAATCTACTATTTTAGCTTCGCCTACTTAATGTGAAATTGACGTGCATTGATCTTATAACCATGCCTTCAACTCACATTAATCCATCCCAATTCACTCAATTGGATTTTTTCCTCGTCTTTACTTCCTTAATTCTCCAATTTTTAACTGTAAAACGAAACATTTTTATTCGTTTTCTGTCACTATTCCATCCCTTCATGGTGTGGCCTAACGAGATGTGCTATCGTTTCCATCCAAAACAACACATTTCAAATCGTCATACTCTTTAAAAAACGTTTTTCTCGTTTCAATGAGCACTGTATTTCTTCCTTTTTCTTTTTCCTTCGATAGTTTTCTGTTATTTCTTTCAGTTACGTGGGCCGATTACACGCCAGCGCTGGACAACCATATAAGACAAGAAAGATAAGAATACAGCAAAGAATACAAACACTTACAACATTGAACAAACATAAAACATAAGACAAGACAGATGGCCCACAAAATTTAATTTAATTGAAACCATGCGCCTACGCAACTACCGAGTTTTGGTTATGGTTTTCCTTTTCTACACAATTTTCCTGAATTTTACGTACTGGCAGTGCACTCATTTTTGGCCGTCGGCGTTGTAACCTCACTCTTCAGGGTTTTCGCCGTGGGTGTAGATTTCTCTGATCTTTGGTGTGTCGTTACCACTCTCGTCTGTATCGTCACTTTAGGTGCTGGAGTGGTCCACCAGCCGTTAAGGTTTGGCCTATTATCCGTCACTTTAGTCCGTACTGTCGTTAACATATTTGGTTTCTGGTAGTCAGTCGGCACTCCGACTGGTTGCACGTCTCTCTTTCGTCTGACTCATCCCATAATACTCGGAATTTCAGTAATTCAAATTTGTCTTCTATTGCGAATTGCACTATTTATACACGTCCTTCTATTCAATCAAGGAAGCATGGCATTGGGTGCTCTGAGGAGAGTGATGAACAACAAGAGACTGAGTATGGACGCCAAGAGTGGACTGAGAGTGGGATTGTGCCGACTGTGTTGTGTGGTGCAGAGACTCGGAGACGATTCAGTTTTATTAAGACGACAGCAGTGTGCGTGTGTGTGTTTCGTCGTATCGATATTAATAACTAAATGGAGTGGAATGGAACTATGACGACTATAACATGAGACCAAACGAGACGGCACGCTCTACAGAGAATATATTGACTTATTTCATCATCACCTATAAACAGCTCAAAACTTTGCTTCCATTCTGCTTTTTAGAAAGAACCTATAAAAAAAAAAGAATCTGTCATTAAAAGTGCAATTAACCACCAGTCCATCGTCCCAAAAACAATGGTTCTAGGTCACGGGTGGGCAAACTTTTGTCGTCACAGCCTGGGGACACATCCAGTTGTCCTCATTTACAATTATGATATTATATTTCATTATATTAATTCATGTTTATTTATTTTGTGTATATGTATGAACCTCTACTGAACACCAGCATACCTTCAGGGCAATTGCAGTTGACTCAACAAGGTTCGTTTGCTTTCGGAACGGACTAATCCCGTTTCAATCAATTTCAAATTGATAATGTGTTTTGATTTACAACAGTTTCATTATTCCATATTAACTGCTAGAACCAATTAAACGTATAAGTAGAGGTACAACTGTGTTATTGAAGTTGTGCACGTATGTAGTATCCCTTTCATGTCCAGCATGGTCGCCGTGGCGACCATCTAATTTGCGTGTGTCCTTCTTAAGGGCTTGCCCGTTCTGAGTAAAAGCCTGTTTTGTGAGAATTCCTAGTCTGAGTTCCTGTTTGCCTGTAAGCCTGTTTTTGTTTTGTTTTGTCCCTGGGTGTTGGACAATTTTGCTAAATAAAGTTTGAAGGATTTCTTTAGTAGTGCTAGTATTAATGCTGTTTTAGTTTTGTAGCAGTATTCCTGCAGAACTTCTGTAGTTGGTCTTTTTAGAATTATAGCAACACCATAAACTATGTCCCTGTTTGTAAGCTCCATATTTCGTTTCCTAGTAATTCCATTTATATTATTGTAATACTTTGCCATCTCATTTCTTGTTCCCTTTTGGTTAACTGCAAACGAATAGCTGGATTAAACCCTAGAGGTTTAATTCTGACCCAATTGTGGAAAAATGTGTTCGATTAACTTGTTTACCCCCGTGCTCAGCATTTCTTTTTATAATACAATTTTTATGTATTGTGTGGTATGTATTTTTGTTTTTTTGTTGGTTGTAAATACTGTATTAAACCTTATCTTTTCCGTTCCTTTACCTCACTTTGATGATGGAGTGTCATGCCAAATTTAATTGTCAGTTACAATATGTTAACCCGTTCAGTAACTATATAGTATATCACTAGTGGCATTTCTGCATTACCGTATTAATGTCGTTGTACTTCTACGGTGTTTTTCTTTCAGCGAATTTAATTTTACTGTGTGACGTTTTGAGTGTCGAGCGACTTAAAATTCGACTCCCTCCCGCCGTCACTTATGAGTGCTGAGGCTCATTTTGTCTGTCAATTTGTCTCAAATTATTGATTCAAAACCTGATGCAAGCCAAGTTATTTTGTGAAAATGTCAAAAATTCCTACAACTGAAGATACTTACGTATTTACTCTTAGCACAGGCGCTGGGCAATGGAGTAAAAGTGCGCATGTCCTGTTTATAGTTCCTAACACTTACCCAATCAAAACGTTTGAGTTTCTTTGCTACAGCTTCTGGATAAAACGTTAACATTTGTTTTGGGTTAAAGTTTTTTCCTGTGAGTTTCTATTAAAAAATGTCTCGATAGTGAACCTAAATTGTTTAATCAGCTTCCTTATAAAGTATTTTTAGTAATTTACATCCAAAACAGGGACTGCTGGTGTGACAACGTGACTGTAAACTGGAGTTACTGGAGTTTTCCATAACATGAGCATCACCTAGAGGCAGTGGATATGACACAATAATTAGAAGAAAATAGTGCTTCTTCGGGCACTGTGACTCTCCTCTTTTATCCTGTTAAGCACTTTTATTTCGGTTGCACTACACAATGCAGAGACATCTTGGGGTCAATTTATACACACTGTCCCTTTAAAAGGTTTTGAGTGCATGTTTCACATGACACCATATTTTACAAATTATATTTTACACGTTTTCATCTTATCTCACAATTTCTTTTTTTTTTTTTTTTTTTTTTCTGTAATAATTTAATTTTGGTACTTTCGAGCTTCCATACCTCAGGGCCAATGAGCCCTTCATGAGGTAAAATGTACTTGTACTTTCCAAATTCTCAACCGTTTTGGTATGTTGTACAGTAGTGTCACACTTAACCGGGCTGCTGTCTCTTTGATGCGTCAAGGTCTGCGACTGCAGCGCCGCTTGTCGGATCTCCGGCTGCACTCCCGGACCCGCGATTTCCATTTGCCGTTGCGATTTCTCGAGCTCTGCTCCTAGTAACAACCATATCAAACAACTTATTACCACACACCACTTTATCATACACATCTTGTTTTCCTAATTTAACATTACTGCCCTGTTGATCTTGGTTGATCCCATTGACGGTGGCAGCGTGAGCCTTGGTACAGTGGTTCAGATGGTACCAGGTTGAGCTGCCCTCGACCTGGACTGCGGTCGGCGTTGCCCTCACGACGGTGTACGGTCCCTTACGCCTCGGTTGGTTCCACTCTCGACGAAACCTTGATGTAGACGAGATCCCCTGGGACCACCGTCTTCTCAAACGGTCGTTCGACCTTGGACTCTCGTCTCTTAACCAGCCGGTAGATGACAGCCGTCAATTGTCTCATACAGTCTCTCAGTTCAGTTTGTAGTTGCTCAAGTGGCGGTCCCTTGTAGGGACCTCCCAGATGCGGCACTGGTCTGCCTGTTAGCATTTCATGCGGTGTTAAATGCGTGATCCAATGAGTTTGCATGCGATAACTCATCAGCGCTAACTGTAGCGCATCCCCTCAGTTGAGCCTAGTACTCACACAGATCTTGTTTATCTTTGATTTTAATATTCCATTTACTCTTTCCACGACCTTTTGAACTAATGCTTATTACGACCATCTGAGCTTATTTCAGACGGTATACCAAATCGCGGAATAACTTCTCTGATCAAAAACTTAACTACTGTTTCCGCACCTAGATCTTTTGATGGAACTGCTCCTGATATTATTCTCTGCACAGATTTCATATACTGGTTGAGCACTCCGTCTACCGTGGCCTGTAAATACGGAGACCTGTAACCTTATTTCTCCAGCTATTTTACAAAGGTATTCCCCTGTTACCTATTCTCCTTAATAATCCTCCTGATGCTCCTGCATCTGGAGACACATCACCGTTTTCCTGGAAAGCAGATTCAAAATACAATTTTAGCAGTATTCCTGTGTTAAAAATAAAATAATTTACAATCCAAACGTATCAATATTCCTCAGATTTGTAAACACCACGTCAATCAACAAGACCCTAACGTGATTCAATGCAGACTCGTGTTGTTCGTTATCACCGCCTCGTCGACGGCCTTCGCTGTCTGGCTCAGTCCATTGTGACGTTCTACCGCAATCTGCAGCAGGAATGTGTCCATGAGCCTTATCACTGACCTTGGTCGTGCCCAGTTTTCCTCCTCTTTCTCCTCGAAACTGGCTGCAATCAGTTCAGATTGCCCCCTGCTCACTGTTTGAGGACAGCCTGGATGTGCTCCAGTGTCCCCACGACCCTGCTGTAGACAAGCGGCGCAGACAACGGATGAGTGAACGTCTTTGTTTGTTCTTTGTTTGTTTTTCTGTCCATCTTCAGCCCTTTTCAACAGTCCGTTTGACTTCAGAATCCTGTTAAATCGGTCATGTTTACAAACTCGGATGTTTAGTCTAGGTTAAATGACCATGAAGACATCACCTTAGCAATTAAATTCTTAAATTTTTCATGGTCTTCCCCAAGATCGAGTAATCTGCTCCTTATTGTCTTTTGAAAATGCTTGACAAATCGTTCTCTTAATTTACCCAAACTATACCTTTAACGGAACAAGATCTCACAAATCAGAGGCCACACGCAGACGAAGCGCTGGACGAATCATTCATCCCAATGTATTCCCCAGTAACGTAAGTATCTTACACTTATCTCACACACCAGTCGCGCAATATTTTTTCATCCCGGTTTCACTGCTTCCCAAAACCCCTCATGCCGTTAAACCACTCTCTACTACCACTGTGTCCTCGCCCGCGAGAATAAGCAGTCACCCCATCTTTCATCCAGATGTCCTTAACTCCCCTCCCAACGCCAAACAAAACGAAAAACAAAACAGACAAAAAGAAACAAAGGCTCTCCTCCGCACAACGTCGTCCCAGCCCTTAAACAGTTAAGAAATCATCCGCACACTCACTCCGGCGGGCGGGGTCGAGCGAGCGGAGGAGAAACCGAACCGAACAGAACACACATCCACATACAGAGAGACACACGCACAATTATCGCCAGCTGGCACACACCCCCACACACAAAGTTCGATTACAACTGTCTCAAACACACTCCCATCCCTAACACGCATTCAGACGCGCGAAAGATACACACAAGACCGCAAACGGCAAAGACGCACACCAAACAACTCACGCACACATCAACAGCCAACATTCCCGAGCGAGATAACGCTCAGAGCGAAAAAAAAAAACGTCAGTACACACACAGCTCCTCCAAAGCTGTCTATACGCGAAGTCATCTCAATAATACAACATCTAAACATCTGCTCATTAACCTCTGCCGGTATAACTCTTCACATAAAAAACACATCCCCGTAGGACCATTAATAGATCGTCTACTTTCCGTCACTGAAAACATCAGCAACTGATGACCCGTTATCATCGCCTTCTAGACTGACCTCCCCTAACATCGCCACGGAGCGGCAGATTATCACAAGAAAATTCCTGAGCGAGATATCGCTCAGAACGAAAAAAAAACGTCAGTACACACACAGCTCCTCAGACGCTGTTTATACGCGAAGTCATCTCAATAATACAACATCTGAACATCTGCTCATTAACCTCTGCCGGTATAACTCTCCACATAAAAAACTCATCCCCGTAGGACCATTAATAGATCGTCTACTTTCCGTCACTGAAAACATCAGCAACTGATGACCCGTTATCATCGCCTTCTAGACTGACCTCCCCTAACATCGCCACGGAGAACCGAACCGTCACCAAATGCACAAACACCGACACTTAGTTCACTGTTACTTCATCTAGACTCCCCGGAGCCCGACCAAAAAACATCACAACAGTCCCTGAGCACAAGGTTGTCTCCGGACATAAATCTCATATCAACTCATACAATCCGTCCAACTTGTTGCCGGACTACAGACGGATTACCCACGTGCACGCATTTTCATAATTTAGCCCTCACGTCACATGCCCCAATGTACTTCACTTACCCCGACAAGCCAACCGAAATAAGGAAAGAAAAACCTTGTCCTTACCTCAACCGCTTCTCGGGACAGCGTTCACGACGAGAAGTCAATTTGAGCCAAAAAAACACGTCTGGGCGCCATTTGTAGGAGAAATTGTAGGTTCGATAATCTTTTAAGTCTTCTTTCGTGATTGAATTAAGTACATCGGGAACCAGCCATGAGGGGGAGCCTTTTATTTCGTCATCCCAAAAGAACTCAGAGAACTCCAAAACATAACAATGCTTTTATAGCTTCAGCCCAAAAGGCGGCCCTAGTCCTCAGTCATCAACACGGACATGTTGTTCGTACCCTTATTAGGACATGTTGTTGCCTCAGTTTGCTCAGAGAGTCCTTGAAGAAAGGCCTTGTAGGTCTCATGCCCATTTTGGTAAACTCGACTATCTTGTCAAGGATCTTCTCGAATGATGTCAACATTCCCTCACTACTGTAAGCAACGTAAGCAGGTTTTTCTACATTTCTAAATGTATGCAACAATTCTACAAATGCGAGTCTATTTTCCACAACATTCTGAAGCTGGCACAGGTGATGCACCATCTTCACAATCCGATGTAAATCCAATTACGGTTAGCGGTAAAACACCCCATGATTCCTCCATATTTGCTTCAGCATGAACAAAATCACTTAATTCCAATAGACTTTTCGCAGCCTCAGTCTTCTTTACTGTTTCTTTTCTTGATTTAAGTCTCTTGTGTCGCTGTCCAGATTTTGAAGGTGAAGTGGTTCGTGGACTGTAGCCTAAATTCTTGTTCGGTGCCCAGTCCGGATCAGTCTCATCCCAAGGATGTGGTTTGTCTGTAAGGAAATTGATAATTATTAAGTTAAAAATCTTATGTTATAAACAATTTGACATACTTTAAGTGTGCTTATACATACTCATGGGTCACAGATGGTTAGAATATTATTTTACATTTTTTAAACAATTTTACAACAACAGTTGATCAACATCTAGATCTTTTAAGAATATTCTTTCAGAAATGTTACTCAAGAAGCAACACTTACAGTATTTAACCTAGCCATACTTGAATGGTGTCGACAGATGTACATGAAGTACACATGTCCCATAACCTTTTTAAAATGTATTTCTACATCATAAATAATTCAATTTACCTGTCAGAAAGTGGTCAGAACAAACACGAACACAGTCAAGCTTTGGCAAATTCGACCGGTTGATAGCTGCCAGCCACATTCGTCTTCGCCGTTCACTTTTCTCCTGAGCTTCAATCCCCTGATCGTAAACAAACTTCGGAAGTCTAAAGAAGCCCTTCCCACCCTTTTCCTTTCGGCTACAACAGCCAACAATAACGCACGTATTCGGCATTACAATGTAGAATCTATCTGGTTCGCTGAACAATAACAATGAAGTGAAAAGCTTTGTGGACTTCCAAAATGGCCGCCAGCAATGCATTGTGGGTAATCTTAGGACCTCGAAGCACTCTATAGTAAAGCAACGTATCTACCACCGCATAAGAAGGCACACAACGCTAAATATATAATGTGCGTCGTCAAATTTTAAGATCCTTACCTGACACGAATTGCTCTGAGCAAATCCTTGCGTATTTTGAAGGAGCTTCTTTCCTGTTTATCCTTGCTAGCCATAACTTCCTCCGTTGTTCAGACAAAAGCTATGTCTTCTCACACTCATGGAGTCTTATGACTGGTAGTTGGTAAATCTGAACTTTACCAAACCTCCAGCGCCATTCGAAGAGAAAACAAGAGAAAATATTTTTTACTTTGTAATCACAGGTTGACTGTTCGCCGCTACCCAGTGCCGATAACGTGCCATTCGTAATGGCGCCGGGTCAGAAAATACCCGGATGTTGTGACGTCATACAGAAACTATGCTGAGACAGTCGCATCCTTGTCTGTGACATAGATAGATAGATAGATAGATAGATAGATAGATAGATAGATAGATAGATAGATAGATAGATAGATAGATAGATAGATAGATAGATAGATAGATAGATAGATAGATAGATAGATAGATAGATAGATAGATAGATAGATAGATAGATAGATAGATAGATAGATAGATAGATAGATAGATAGATAGATACTTTATTCATCCCCTAAGGGAAATTCATATTTCCAGCAGCATCCCTGAGCTGAGAACAGTACAATAATAAAGCCAAAAGAATACAATATACAAATACCCAGTGTGACGTGCAAATGCCCACTGTAGCGTGTTATATAGGGTAACTAAATAGTGCTACACAGAATACATATTGCAGTAAGATTCGGTAATATCCAATGTAGGTGGTGTGGTTTAATAATAATAATAATAATAATAATTTCCTTTGTATTGTCATTCTTTGTAACAATGTACACAGAACGAAATGTCGATACACCTGACCCGTTGTAGCGAGCCGATGCAGCCGCAGCCAACAGAGGGCGCCGCCATATTACCAATTAGGTATGAGTCGGCCGAGGCGCGAACCAGCGACCTCCCAGTCTCAAAGCGGGCACACTACCATCTAGGCTACTGATGTGGGCCTTTACTCTGCCGGGTGGAGTTAAAGAGCCTCATGGCATGAGGAAGAAAAGATCTCTTCAGTCTGTCCGTAGTACAAGACTGTGACAGCAGTCTGTCGCTGAAACTGCTCTTCTGTCTGGAGATAATGCTGTGTAGTGGATGCGATGGATTGTCCATGATTGACCTCAGCTTTTTCAGTGCTCGTCTCTCAGCTACTGTTGTTAGGCTGTCCAGCTCTTTGCCCACAACAGAGCTCGCTTTCCTAGCCAGTTTATTGAGACGAGAGGCATCCTTCTTCTTGACGCTGCCTCCCCAACACGCTGCCGCATAGAAGAGGGCGCTTGCCACTACTGTCTCATAGAATATTTTCAGGAGCTTTTTGCAGATGTTGAAGGAGGCCAGCCTTCTGAGGAAGTAAAGTCGGCTTTGCCCTTTCCTACATAGAGCTTCTGTGTTGGCAGTCCAGTCCAGTTTGTTGTCCAGCTGCACACCCAGGTATTTGTAGGTCTGGACAAATTCTACACATTCTCCCTTGATGGTTACAGGAACCGGGTGAGTTCTGGTTCTCCTGAAGTCCACCACCATCTCTCTGGTCTTGGTGGTGTTTAGGTGCAGGTGGTTTGCGTCGCTCCATCGGACAAAGTCCTGAATCAATTTCCTGTACTCCTCCTCCTGCCCGTTTCTGATACATCCCACGATCGCAGTGTCGTCGGCAAACTTTTGCACATGGCAGGACTCAGAGTTGTACTTAAAGTCCGATGTATATAGAGTGAATAGGAACGGAGAGAGAACGGTCCCCTGCGGAGATCCTGTGCTGCTAACCACAGTGTCCGATGTACAGCCCCCCTGTTTCACATACTGGGGTCTGCCTGTCAGGTAGTCAGTAATCCATTCTACAAGGTGTGAGCTAACTCCCATCTCTGTCAGTTTCCTACTCAGTAGCAGAGGCTGTATGGTATTGAAGGCACAAAGTCCAAAAATGTAATCCTCACAGCCCCCTTCGCCCTATCCAGGTGAGAGAGGGATCGGTGTAACATGTATACTATAGCATCCTCCACTCCCACCTTCTCCTGGTAAGCAAATTGCAGTGGGTCGATGGCGTGACGGACCACATATATTGTGCGGCTGCAGCTTGAGTCCGTGTTGCTGTGTGTGGAGAGCTTCGACGGGGTGTTCCTCTTTAAATTGACTGTTGCTGTTGTGGTCAAGGGGGGAGCCGCTGCGCTTGACCAGTGAGGCGGTACCGTAGATGGGCTCATCGTCCTCATCTGAATCCGGCAGTGGCGTGGGACTGATGTCCTCTAAGCCTGTGCTAGTGGGTCGGGAGTTTGGTGCACCCCCACCTGTAAATGGGGCGATGGGGGAAAGCTGGGAGGACGAGGAGGAAATGGGACTTCCCTCCATTCGCACCTCAGTGTCGGAATCACGTTCTGCCAGGAAAGGCAGTTTAGTCCTTTTCTCCTTGAGCAGCATCTCAATGCGCGAGTCGAGGCTGTTGCGCTCGGAATCGCAGGCGGGCAAACTGTGTGATGGGCAATGATCAGAGGCGTGTTCAGGAGAGTGATCAGACATGTAGTCTCTTGATAATCGCTTGCCGCGCACTGCTGAACGTTTTGTAATCGCTCACTGTGATTGCCTTACTGATCCAAAATGGCCGACGACAGTACAATGGATTTCGTTCTACAGCTTGCTTTGAGCGAGTTGGCTGATATGAGCGACAGTTCGCATATTGACACAGTTAAGGTTATCCTAAACGCAGTGGAAGGGTCATACCTGTCTTGCATTGTTCACAAACATTACCAGGCAATGTAAGACGATATATTACATCGCCAACAGCACTCGTCAGGGTGAGATCCTCCATCTTCTGCACTGTCGACGCCATGTTGGAAATCAAAGTAAGCGGTCTTTCTCCCGTGATTACTCGGGCACGCGAGCGCTCAATAATCACTGGCCGTTCAGAAGCTAGCGATAGCTCGCGATAGCAATCACTCACTCTCCTGAACACGCCTCAGGTGTCCTGGGAGGAGGCGTGCTAGGATGATGCCCTGGTTCCGGCGGGGGCTCAGGTATAGGGGGGGTTTCTGGTCGGACATTCGAGGTCAAAACGTCAATTGGAGCAGCCACAGGTGGTTGAGGTGGACGTTGGTACTCATCCTCCCTATTTACTGTGGTGTTACTTGGACAAGCACAGCCTGGTGGTGCCCATCCCATACATATGTTTCCACCCGGTCTTGAACCAAGGACCTTTCGTATGTTAGGCGAATGTGCACACTGCACTATGGAAACACAATATTGACTTTGTTTTCAAAATATTTTGCAATAAATGACCATTTACGAGTTTTTACCGTGTGGGA
This sequence comes from Urocampus carinirostris, assembly GCF_059441175.1. Taxonomy (NCBI): domain Eukaryota; kingdom Metazoa; phylum Chordata; class Actinopteri; order Syngnathiformes; family Syngnathidae; genus Urocampus; species Urocampus carinirostris. The sequence goes on along the minus strand of NC_142353.1, from coordinate 10,249,445 downwards.
ATGTGATTTTAATTTTTTTTTTTTTATGCAAAACGAGTAATAAATTCAGAGGTGGGAGGAAATTTGCTTTAAGTTTTTGTATGTATGAGAAAAGGATGGGATTTAAAACGTTTTCTTCGTCCCACTCCTTTTCAGACATTATGCAATGCATTGAAGTTATATTTACAATTATTCACAGGGAATGTAACTGCCTGGAATAAATAAGTGGAATAAAAATGAAATGAACGTTTGGACCTAGACAACCAGTTGCTATAGCATAATATATTTAATGCAAAATGAGAAAATAAAATCCTCCCTCCCTCCTTTTCCCAACCCACCAACGCCGAACGCATGCATGCACGTAGCAAAAACTAAGTAACAAAATACAGTCAAGAGTTAATGTAAATTTTACTTTTATCTTGAAAATTTACGTCGTAAATTATTGTCAGCGGAAGTCTAAAATATGACCAGTACATGGCGCCATCGTAGTTAACACAGCGTAGAAGAAGAAAAAGCAGGAAAAGCAAGACGCGAGATGAACCCTTTCGTCACGTGACAACTCAGCCACGCTTTTTCCAGCACGTTGGCCACTGTGAGTTTTTTTGTCTTTATTGTGCGTGTCTGGGTCACCTTGATGTTTTATCTCGGGACATTTAGACTGAACAGGTAGCACGCGGCTTAGCTTTTGCTCGCGATGGCGAGGCTCTGCTTCTGGTACACCGTGATGGGGTATAGCTTGGAACTTTCATCAACAGTGAAAACTTATCTTTAAAATCATTATATTATGAATCCAAAAATATGCACTGCGAAAATGACATTGTTTGACCGTAGTTGCTGTCTTCCTAGTTAAAACATAGCCATGGTGTCTATAAGCAGTACGGGTGGGTGGATCGATTCAAATATTTGTACTAAGCAAGTACTTTCATCGTATCGATACTATTTTCCTGGGATCAACGCTTCACTCCACCAATAATTCCCTCAAATCACCGCTTCATCATATAGATGTGGTGGCCATTCACTCACCCACCCTGCGCACGCTCTAATTGTATGCATGAATGTGTGACTGACGAGTACACTATTTGCAACTCTCCCTACCTGGCCTGCTGCTGCATCCTGCCTGCCACGCTAAGGGGTAGGGCCAAATCTCTGCGTCCTCCTCTACCAGGGAAATAGGAACATCATTATTCAGACTGTTTTTAACTACAGAAAAGGACAATCCCTGGGTTAATTTATGGTGTTTTGCTTCTCGGGTCAAATCCCTGAATCTTGTGCTCATCAATTTTTATGAGTGGTTCATGATCTATGAGTTTAAAGCCCCTAGAATCTGTCAGATTCAGAAAATGATTTGCTAGCTCAGAGTGCAGAGCATAGAGCATGATTTAACACAATTTCATTGCATGATATATATTTTTCTGTCCACATGATAGCATATTTAAGGAAATCAACTTGAAGACTCTACGTTGTGTGTAAAACATTTCCCTGCATGCCTTCTCTGCATTATGGAGTTTCGTTTAATCATCCCATGTATGGTGGACTGCTACTGTGGCAACAACATCGGAAAGCAAAAAGCTACAACCAAAATGTAAACATGGTACTGTTCCTAAACAAAACCTTCTGAATCCAGTGACACTATGGCAATGAAGCCAATGGAAGATAATTGACACTATATTTGCATTGGTTGGTTGGATTCCTTAATCACTAGTGTTTCTAGGGGCACTATTTACTGTGGTGTTACTTGGACAAGCACAGCCTGGTGGTGCCCATCCCATACATATGTTTCCACCCGGTCTTGAACCAAGGACCTTTCGTATGTTAGGCGAATGTGCACACTGCACTATGGAAACACAATATTGACTTTGTTTTCAAAATATTTTGCAATGAAAGGTATTTTAGTTCTCCCAGATGGCATTTATTTCTACAATGATCATGACATTACAAAGGAAAAAGTATCGGATCAGTATCAATCAATACTACAATCAATGTATTTACTTGGATTGAATGGATAAAAAAAGTTCCCAGTATCGCCCACCCCTTATAAGCAGATGCCACCAACTTCTGGTGAAAGTGATCACCCCTTAAACTCAATTTCTAGTTTCTGTTGATCCAGGTAAAATGATCGGGATGACGTCATCGGAAGATCAGCTGTGCATCAACATATCTTCCGATCCACCCTCAACTTCGCCGGTGAGTGATATGCACGCACACAATAATATAATAATATATTCCGTTTTTATTATTCTGATTAGCTGGTATACTGTTGGATGTGCTTACGCACCAAACAGCTGTTTAGAGTCCTCAGCTTTCTTCGAGTCCTTGGAGGATGTGCTTGAGAGGGCCGTCGGGTTTCGTGAGGCCATGGAAGGCGATTTCCGAACGGCTTCGGGTAAATTCTGGTCAACCATCTGGCGTCGTAGGGGGCGAAAGCGGTGTGCCACCAACACTGTTTATAGTGGTGAGGTGGTGCTTCTGACCTTGACCCGGGAGGTTTTCAAGCGGTGGGCAGAATACTTAGAAGCCCTCCTCAATTCCACCAACAGAGCCTGAAGCAGAGCCTGGGGACTCTAGAGTTGGCTTTCTAGGGTTGAAGTCTCTGAGGTGGTCAAAAAGCCGCTCGGAGGTAAGGCCCAAGGGGCTGACAAGATCTGCCCGATGTTCATTAGGGCTCTGGATGTTATTGTGTGCCATAGTTGACACGCCTCTACAAAATCACATGGACATCGGGGACAGTACCTCTGCAATGGCAGACTTGGGTGGTTGTCCCCCTTTTTTAAGAATGGGGACCGGAGAGTGTGTGTCAACTTCAGGGGAATCACACTTCTCAGCCTCCCTGGTAAGATCTGTTCGGGTTTACTGGAGGGGAGCGTCCGTCAGGTAGTCGGATCTCGGTTTCAAGTGATTTTCGTCCATGTTGTGGACCAGCTCTAGACACTCTGCAGGGTCCTCAAGGGTGCATGGGAGTTTGCCTATGCGGTCTACATTTTTGTTGTTGACTTGGAGAAGGCATTCGACCATGTTCCTCTGGGAGACCTGCGGGGCGTGTTTTGGGAGTGTGGAGTAGCGCACAGACTTTTCAGGGCTGTGTGATCCATGTATGCCCGGTGCCAGAGCTATGTCCGCATTGCTGGCACTAAGTCAGATTCGTTTCCAGTGGGATTTGTACTCTGCCAAGGCTGCACTTTGTCACTGATTCTGTTCAAGAGTATAGCCGCTGCTCTGCCGCATTGAGAGGAGCCCGATGAGGTTGCTCGGGCATCTGATAAGGCTGCCTCCTGGACGCCTCCCTAGGGAGGTGTTCCAGGCATGTCCGACTGGCAGGGGGCCCCGGGGACAACCCAGGACTCGCTGGAGAGACTACGTGTCTTGGCTGGCCTGCGAACGACCGGATAAGCAGAAGAAAAATGGATGGATAGATAAGTGAATGCTGTGGTCTGCCTCTCAGGAGGTTAGCAAAACCAAGAGGAAGTTCCCTTGGCGACAGCGGCACGCCAAGAAGTCCGGGTTGCAGCAAGATTCTTCGCCTCCGCCACGCAAGCAGGTATGCTGTTCGGGTGTTGATTTCCCCTTCCTGATTTCTGTGGGTTTTTTTTTTTTCGTATTTATCACTGACCAATGTTCAGATTATCAAACCAATTTTAGGATCACACGGAGACACAAGGAAATGCAAATGTAGTTTTGGAAGGTTGATTCCATGTATTAAGGCACAAAAAAAAAACAACTATGTGATAAAGCAATTGCCCCCTGAACCCAATGGCAAGTTGGGCCTCCTTTGGGAGCGATAAAAGAAACCAAACATTTATAATTAGTCTTTTTAAAAGATGTGAAGGAATGTTGGCCCATTCTTCAAAATTGTTTCAAACAATCCATATTTGAGGGTTTTCTAGTATGAACTGCTCGTTTAAGGTCACACCAAAGCATCTCAATTGGATTTAAATCCGGACTTTGACTTGGCCAGTCGATGTCCCTCACTTTGTTTTTGCTTTTGAGCCATTCAGAGGTGTGTTTTGGGTCATTGTCTGCTGCATAATCCTGAGAGTGCTTGAGTTTGAGGGCACGAACTGATAGCCGGACATTCTTCAGGATCTTCTAGTAAACACCAGAATTCATTATTCCGTCAACCACAGTTAATTCTCCTGGTCTGGGGCGCTTTGCCTTAGATTAATTAGTTGAAGGTAACCATCACGCTGCCACCACCATGTTTTACCGTTTACATCATGTTCTTTTTGTCAAATGCTGTGTCATAATTAAGCCATATGTAACGGGCTGCACACGTTCCAAAACGTTTTTTTTTTTTTTTTTTTTTTTCTTTAGTTTACAGAATGTTTTTTCAAAAGTCTTGGTGATTATCAAGATGCTTTTTGGTAAATATGAGACCTATTCTTCTGGAATTTCTTTGGATTGTGGCAAGTCAATTGTGTCTGAGTTTTTGTAGCCTACTTCTCTTTGTTAAAAGTTTCAATTTAAGTAAACTCATGTTTAGTCTCAAAGGGCTGCACAGACCACAGATTATTGCAAACCACAGACTATTATTACACCATCCCGTGACATTATGCCCATTTTTTAAGCCTTTTAATAATACGAGTTAAAAAAAACATTGCATTTCATTTGATAAATATCTTAATGAATTAAACAGATATATAAGGAGGCAATGCAAATGCAGAAGAAAATACTTGAATGTTGGCACAGTGAAATTATATATATATTTTTATGGGCAGGGACGCCTAGTGGCACTTAAAGAACATATTTTTAGAAACAGTTTTTTAAAACTATTGGTTAAGCGGGTCATAATAAAAACCCTATAGGCCCTGGGTTTTAATTTGCCCACTCAAGTCAAGTCACGTTTATTTGTGACGCCCTTAATAACAAAATATCAAAGGACTGCACAGGTTACCATTACACCATCCCCTGTCTGAAAACTAACACCTCCCCTGCCCTTTAAGAATATTCTTTTGATAACTGTTGGAAATGAATTATGTTCCATCCTTATTTATAGTTTGGCATTTGTGGGTTGGTTACATTCCTACAGTGGTCCTTGTTTGCCCTTTTCTTTTGCTTCTATAATTTTTTACATTTTCATGATACTAACTTAAGCCACTGCAGTAAAGTGTTCCATCTCTCTTTTGCTTGATTGCTTGCTTTTTTCATTTATAGTGAGAATGCAATTAAAAAAAAAAAAACATTATTAAACCAACTAAAAAAAAATTGGGCTAATTTTTAAGATTTGTATTTTTCTTGAAACTTATCTTAAGTTATTTCTCGATTCAACACACGCAACAAACGCACAGAAATCAGGAAGGAGGCAAATGCTTTTTCATGGCATTGTATGTCCAAATTGTGTCTTTTGCCATGCTGGAAGCTGATTACGGATGTTTGCCAGCAGGCGCGAAGCACAGGTAGCTGTGCCGCGGTAGGCGCTTCACGCGTCCTGACGTCCTCGCTCTTCAAACACAACCCGGACATCCCACAAGTTCACCAGTAGGTTGTCGGCAACATTGCCACTCCTGAAAGAATAATGACACTTGCATATATTTTATTTTGGTGAAAAAAAGAAATTCAATTTTTTATGTACTTTTTTAAACTATATATTTTAAAATTAACCAAGTGTATATTTTGAACCACCGCACTGCAAATTGTACTGCTCAAATTGGGGTTAGATAGAGAAATGCAACAATTAGAATTAAATATCTACCAAAAGGATGACACATGATTTCATTATGATAAAAACTTTGGTTAAATTATGATTTAAAAAAAAATAATGCACTATTCTAACATTTATTTTTCTTTTGTGTCTTAAAAAGATTGTAAGAATTTTTTTTTTTTTTTTTTAACCATTACAGACCGCAAAGCTCTGAAGCCGCGAACGTCGAACCGCGAAGTAGCGAGGTCCCACTGTAATCCCAATCATAAAACTCTGGTTTAGCAGAGAAAAAAATCTGGCTTGGCTAACACTCAGCTTTTAGCTAGGTTTAGATCGCGGGTATCCAACTTTCTTCAAACTGAGAGCTACTTTTTGTTGCAACTAGCGCAAAGGGCGCCCAGTTTGGTATAAAATTCTAAAATGGCAACTTAGCTAGATGGCTTGCTAAAAAGGTTGCTTCATAGTTAGCTAGAAATTTATACAGGTGAAAAACTAAAAGGGTCCTAGATAGCTGGATAAAACATTAAAAGCCAAATAGCTCGATAGCTAGCTTAAAAGGAGGCCAAATTGAGCTCGATAACCAGCAAAAAGTGTCAAATGTTAGCGAGATGGCGTGCAAATAATGTGAATATAGCTCGATTGAGAGCTAAATAGCTAAAAAGGTTGGAAGATGGATACCTACAAACCAAAAAAGGTAGCCAACTAGCAAAAAAAACTGCGCAATTTTTGCTCGTTTGCTTTACATAACCCATAAATGGTAATTTTGTTATTTGTATTTCCTGTAAAATAAATCAATAAATAGATGAATAAATAATGAAGCCCGTTAGCTTGGAATTTGTAATTTGAATTTCCAAAGAAACTTATTATGTTATTGATATGTTTTGCTATGTTATTACCAGATAGATTATTAAAAACTCAGCCAAGCACAAAAAAAATTTTTTAATTTGAAAATCACAATAAACCAGCACTGGAGAGCTATCTTTGGGACAGGGCACATCAACTGTTCCTAACCACATTGGAGACCACTGGTTTAGCTTAATCAAATCTAGTAGCTATAAGAAAGCCTATTTTAAGACTCGCGTCAAGTAAGGTCAATTAGTTGAAAGTAAACCATGCTGATCCTCTATTGTGTTAAGATGGTGATGATGACGAAATGCGGTTTTTCACGTTTACATTGTGACCTGTACATTTTTGCCCGAAGCTGAAGCTTTTCCTCGACCTTCTTAACAATTAAATCATTAATATAACCTTCCAATGCTTAGTTCAGGCCCTTTGGTGATTTTGAGAGGAAATGTGATCTTTGTGGACCCAAAAGGCATCAGTTGCCTCCTGCCAAATGTGTCCTATTGTGACACTTTCTGTAGAGGGGGCGGGCCTTAGCCATAGGTCAATTGGATATCCATAATGGTGGTATCTGTATCTAGTTACTGAATGTAACAGTAGATATCTGTGTCAGCCAAAATTGTGTTGCCAGGCTGCTACAAGCTGTGGTGTCAGACATTGAAATAAAACAAAGATGAGCATCTGCCAAGCCACCAAGGAGAAAATCATACTTAAACACGTATTTTGTTATCTTCCCTTTTTTATTTACATTTTTTCTGGTTAAGGCACAAAGTCCGTCCGCTGACCGAAGAGGTTTTCACTTCCGAATCCTTCTCGGATTTGAACCTTCATCCTCACCTGGTAGTACACTCTCATTTAAGTCTTTAATCCATAAACTGTAAATACTCTGCTTGTGCGGACAATTTTTCAATTTTATTATTTTTCAGTGTTACTGCTGATGCCATTGCACTCTTTTCAGACGTTCATACAATTTGGCGCAGTCTATAACCACTACCTTGGAAATATTGCATACCTTTATTATTCCTATTTTTATTGTTCACGTCTTTAATGAGCAGTTTATCCTAGAGTCTCATGTCCAAATATGTTGTACACTATCATCAATGACAATAACGACAAGTTTTATTCTAAAAAAAGCTGTTTTGATTTCCTAGGTGGCAACTTTAGAGGACGTGTTGAAGGTTTCCGCACTAACTAGGTGAGTTCTAGTGTGCAGTGATGGGAATCTGCGCTTTTCCTGAGATTCGGCTCTTTTAGCTTAGCTCACTTAAAAGTGCTGGCTATTTCCCTCCTGAGCGGCTTTTCATTTTTTTAACCCAGGGGTCAGGAACCTTTTTGACCCAAAGAGACATAACGGCAAACATATTTAGGGTTTGGTTTTGAGAGCCACCCCATATACTTTAAGATATCTTCCAACATAACTGCCAAACCCGCTCTCCAGACAAAGGCTAATTCTTTCGCACATTTTGATTTCACTATGTGACATTTGATGATTCAAATTTCATCTTTTGTGTAATGGAACACAATTAAGGGGTAAGACAGTGACTTTTTGCAACTTTAAAAATAAGCTCCACCCTAGGCTGCACAGACCACAGATTATCACATAGAACTTGCAGAAGTTGCAGTTGCTCAATGCGAGCATGTAGCTTACACTGAAAGAAGTATTTTGTCTTACTTTTCCATAATGAAAATAAGGACCATTTATTCAACAGCAACTTTTTTTTTTGTAGATCTATATTCGTTATTTTGTTACAGTCAAAACTCTCAGTCGCTAATAACTTCATCTCAAGGTGAGTTTGCATGTCCGTTTAAGTTCCTCCCAAAGACAAAACTAGCACAAAATTGCACTTTTTTGAAAAATTGAAAATCGCATCGAAATTGCAATACAGTTGCGAAAAATCACATTTGAGTTTTTTTTTTTCCAAAATTATGCAGCCCTAAAAGGCCTTTAAAAAGTGCCTCTTTTTGAGGGATTGATATGGCCTTTTCTGACAGTGCACTTTGGAGCCATCAATATCAAACAAATGAGTGATTTATTGCTTTATAATTTCAATTTTATTTTTTTCATTCTTCGGATTACACTCTCTAGACACTTAGACGACACTGCTCATATTGACCAATCATGTGCCTCTTCAATAGGAAAAAAAACGCAATGGGGTAAGTGTCTCAAAAGGGAGGCGTCTCTTTATTCCTGTCGTATACCCTAAAGAGCTGGCTAATACGATCATTAAGTTCTCAAACGACACCTCACTACAGCCACCCAAGTGATGCGTTTTTTTTTTTTTTTAAAGTATTTATTTATTTATTTATTTTTTACCAGTGTTCAGAAGCAAAGCATCCCATCGCTCCTCTCAGGAAGAGACGTCATCGTACGGTCCCAGACTGGCTCAGGTGATGGTTTGTACCAGGGATGCACCAATATGGGTTTTTCAGGGCTTATACCGATTATGGTATTAAGAGGAGACAGAGAGCCGATATTAATGTGCTGTAAAAGCTTAAATATTGACAGAATTCTTAATAATTAATAAAGCAAAGAATACTTGTTATAATATAAATAAAACTTTGCTATCTCCCTTACACCTTTTACAATTAAATTTCAACACAACTAACATAAATATTGTTTCTCTTAAACCAAAAACTACCAGTGCAGGAAATTAAATAAGGCTAAGCGGCAACTAGTATAAAGGCACATACAAATTTCAATGGTTTCCTGAAACATTAAATAAATGTCAATATCATAACAACTGACATGATTATTCTTTCACTTAAACCAAAAACTTACCATGAAGAAAATAAAATTAGGCTTAGCAGCAACTCTTATTAAGGTAAAAAAAAATGTTGAATAGCTCCCTGATTTTCTTTTTAATAATCGGCCCGCCCAATGATCAGTCGACCTCTAGTTTAAACGTGTGTGTCGTACACTACCTCGCTAACATTTGCGGTCATGCCAGGTAAAACGTTGGCCTATGCTGTCCCGCTGGTGCAAAGCCTGCAGGGCCTCCAGACAAAAGTCAAGCGCTCGGACGGCCCCCTAGCGCTGGTGCTTGTGCCTACCAGGGAGGTGAGTTGCCACTAGTGTGAACCATTGTTAGCGCTCACCACTGATTCCATGTTCCGTGCTGTTATGTTGTGTGCGCCGCAGCTGGCCCAGCAGACCTATAACACCTTCCAAAAGCTCCTTAAGGTAAGCACGCCCACTCGTTCTTACGTCTAATGCACACTGCATCTGGTACAAATCCGCAAAACAACCATGTACAGCGCATTTGTTGCCTTTGCCGCGCATAACCAGAATTGTGCACTGAGGGGAGGGGGGAGGTCACAAGATCATGGAGTGATGGCACAAATTTTAAAATTATTTCAATTAAACAAAGACAAGCTATCTGATATGCTTGGGTTAACATTTTTTAAAAATTGTGTCAAAAGAAGTAGATGAAAAGGATCAAAGACTGATGTTGCCCTTTTGTTCGGAAACTGTAGGTTTCTGTCATGCAGAGAATATATCTACACCTCTTATGTGACTACTCTGTTGTAGGATACCCTGTCAAGTTGTACTTGATTAGAATATTAATGAATCACAGTATATGGTTCATTGTCATGATAAAAATAAGGAGATGCAATTAAGCAATACATTTTTTTTTCTCTGCAAATGTCACAAGTCAGTGTATGGGTAAAACGCAGAAGCAGCCTTTCTTCTGTTTCGATACCAAAATCAATGCACCAATCCTTGTGCCTGCGTAACAAAACCCAATAATGTGCCTAAGTCTTAATAAAAATATCTACTGACAAAAATCGGGATTCACTTAATGAAAACAGATTCTTTGTTACTAAAAAATACCTATGTTAGGATTGTATTAATGTGAGTTCTGTGTTTGAATTGGGGCTGTAGCAAAAGGTTGAGTTAAATTTTGTTGCTGTCCCTTTAAAAAGAGCGTAGCTTGCGCTACACTGGGCTCCAACACAAGAAACCCGAGAGAGAAGAAATCAAGAGAAGGAGAAAGGCAGCTAATAGTTTAATGTAATATTTATTCTACTCATTTTACAGCAATGAAAAAGTTTGTCATTTTTTTATCCTACTGAACCTTAATAAAGGAAAATATATTTCTTCCCCAATAATTTCAATGAAACATTTTTGGAAAAGCGCCAGAGAGCCATTCGGCGGCCCTGAAGAGACGGCCCTAGGGGTAATCACTAGGAGTAGCTGAGGGTTGAAGAGTTATAACATTATTTACCAAAGTTCCAGTAAGTATAATGAGGATGTTGAAGCGTGACAGTTTGTGAGTGAATTTGTTTGTGTGGATGGTTTGATGCTTTGTGGGTGTGTATGGTACCTAGTAGTAAAAAATGTACGTGCAGAAATGTTATTTTCTAACTTGCGGAACAGCCAACATTTCATCGCATTCAACTCGATTCAGAATATGTCGCTCGAGTTCTTTCTCAAACACACAGTATCCTGTAGTTGTAGTTAACAATATTTACATTCGAATCACAACACACGGTGAGTATTAAATAGGGGGGAAAGCAAGGTTTTTAATTTAATTATCATTTGGAGGGACAACTCTCCGCTCTTAACATCCATGAGTACTTCCGCAAACATGAGTGCTTTGGGCATGACATCACGTATCCCGTTCTGCGCATGCGTGACAGTTTTGGCATTCAAAAAAGAATATCAAGTCGCTTACATGTCGGATTTAGTTGGAAATGTAGACAATCTCACAAAAACATTGTATTTCACCCAAAAATTTGAATTGAGCATTAAGCTCTGCAGTGTGAACCTAGCCTTAGTCGTCACTGTGAAAAGCTGGCAAAAACTGAGCTTTTTTTTCTTCTGTTACCTGGCAGCCTTTTATTTGGATCGTTCCTGGAGTGCTGATGGGTGGGGAGAAGAGGAAGTCCGAGAAGGCCAGGTTCAAACGGGATCACATTATTTTTATGTATACCCCAGCAGACCTCATTCTTTCCAGTCTTTGTTTACGATGTGTATCTTCTTTTGTTAGATTGCGCAAGGGCATCAATATCCTGGTGTCCACTCCAGGACGCCTGGTGGATCACATCAAGAACACCCTCAGCATCAGTTTCAGCGCTGTACGCTGGCTGATCCTGGATGAGGCAGACCGGTACGTAACAAACCGCAATCAAAGCCAACATCCAAGGTATTCCAGTCCATTTTATAGCTGTTACCTGCTTGTTTTTTGTGTGCAGCACGCTGGATTTGGGCTTTGAAAAAGACCTCTCTGCCATCTTGAACTCTCTGAACTCTGTTGGCCCGCAGAGGCAAAATGTGCTCTTGTCCGCAACACTCACACATGGTGAGTGATAAGCGTTTTTAATTGCAATTACAATTACAATCCAGTTCATCAACCACAATGTTATAATTAATTCAAAGTCAACAACTTCAAGAACATTGAAAACTGAAATAAAAGGTCTGACAAAAAAACTGATCTTATTTCTTATGACAAAGTATTATAAGAAAAGAGCAATCGCATAATCGAAGTCAAGTCAGGCAAGGAGTCTCAAAGGGTTGCACAGACAATTGCAAACTACAGACTATTATTACACCATCTGATCTAAAACCTACATGGGGCAAGTAAAAACTCAAAAACCTCAGCATACTCATTGTAAGAAAATCAATATATAACTTAATATAAACTCAATAATAAATGTAAAATTACAATTTCTCATCACACCATCTGATTAAACATTATCATACACAAAATTAGACTAAAACAATTTCGTTATATGGATATCTTTGTTTTGTCCTTTTTTTACTTGTACAGAGTTTAGAACTCAGCATCGGCCGATGTTATCAACCCAGATTTATTCATATTACAGATGCTCACTTACTTACAACCATTTGACTTCCAAAAAAATGGTAGATGCGGAAAAAAAATCAGATATCGAAAAATACTTGGACATTACTCAAGTTAAATTTTGTATTGTGGCCACCTTTTTCCGAGTACAGGACAGTACTGTAGTGCTTCTCTCCTCCGCTACCGGCATGTGGCTCTGTAAGAGGTCACCCAGCATCCACCCAAAAGAAGAAATGGGATTCCTCTTCCTAGTTCGTGTGTAAACATTCTATACTGTATCTCCAGCGCGCTTTGACATTTTTTTTTGTTTAATATCTCGTGCATCCATTCAATATGGTAGGTGTAAAGAAGATGCGAGCTGTTTCATTTTAAATGAAAGTGGAATATGGAAGCTTGATGCTGTTGAGAAAATGGTCGTATCGCTTTTTTTCGGCCACTTTTTACCACGGAGGAGGAAGTCACCCAACTCTTGAAGCTCATTTTCCAAATTCAAGTTAAACTTAACTGTATCTGTATAGAGCATATTGTTTTATGAAATGTTTATTTTTTTAGCAAAAAACATTACAGGTTACTTATACAATGCCTTATACATACTTATATAAACCTTAAACATGCAAAATATAGCACTGAAGCAACTTACGAACAAATTCAACTTACGAACCATCGTCCGAAACCTCGTTCGTAAATAGGGCAGCGACTGTATTATGTTCTTGAGTTTCTGACAAGGTTATAACTGTGAGAAGAAATATCAAAGGAGTGAGAATTTTTAGGTACCTCGTGATTCATGGGGTACAATTATGAAACCATTATTGAGCCTTTTTTGTATATGTTTTCCATCACTAAGATTAAAACTTCTGGTTTGTTATAAATTGCTTTGTAATAAAGCAACTTTGTTTACAACCAGAATAGACGTGGCACTCCAGGAGAAACATGTCATAAAAAACCTAAAAGGAGACAACTGGGGGAAAATAAGAATATCTGGATCGATTCCCCTTGTGAATTACGCTGTTGTACCATTAATTGATAAAGAACAAAAATATTGTAGCCCACAAAGCTTGAAAAGTACAGGAATAAACTGCTGCCAATTCTATATGAATTTAAAAATGTTGTTTGGATGTTTGGTAAATATTTACAAGGTAGTAATTTTAGTAAGTAAATTGTATGTGTATTATAAAAAAGTGCAAAGAAAATGGTGCAAGAACATTAGCAATGATATATTTCCAAAATAAAGAAAATAAAAAATAGGGATTAAATTGTTTCTATACATAGAAGAGACATGTTTTTCCCTATTTTTTTATCCTTATTTACGGTCGTGATGGCCCTGGGGAAGAAATTGTCCCAAAGCCTTTTAGCCTTTGTTTTTCCAGGGTGAGAGAAGTCCTTTTATTGTCTTTTAAACTGGGCAAGAGCAGCCCATGATTTTCTGGGCTGTTCTGAGAAATTTGTGTTAGGTTCTTCTGTCTGCTACCTTCAATGTGGCGCCAGCCGATCAATGAGCGGTTACATGGGGTATGATTTTTTTTGTGTGTGTGTGTGTTTGTCTGTTTTAGGTGTGGCCCGTCTGGCTGAAATTTGTTTGAAGGATCCAGTCAGCGTCCAGCCTTGTGAGATCGCACAGCCAGACCAAACTTTTGCCCCGGCCCACTCAGATGGCTCAGAAAGCTTCACTCTCCCACCGAGCCTGCGCCACCTAGTGTTGCTGGTTCCCAGCAAAGTGCGACTGGTCTGTCTGGCCACCTTCCTCCTGCACTTCTGCCAGGTAAGACGTCCGAGAAAGAGCCTCCTTTCCCCCCTTATGGATTTTCCTATATGCCAGGTTGAGAAGGCGATGGTGTTTGTGTCGTGTTGTGAAGAAGCTGAATTCCTGCAGCGGCTGCTAGGGTGCGTGCTGGCACCCCAGCTCAGCTTCCTGCGTCTTCACGGCAAAATGCGTCAGGAGGTGAGGTGTGCGCCGGTGAATCGTTCATTACAATTTGATATCCGTCACCTGCAAAGATATTGCGTAGCATGCCAGTTTATTTTGATTATTAGACCTCAGTTTTTCAATATTTTGACAATTATGCACTGTTTACTTGTCACTATAGGCCAGTGCTCTTAATTACGGTATTTTTCAGGCTCGTTTGGGTTGCGAATTATACGCCGTTGAGACTCATGTCTGAAATTATTGACACATTTTTACTGGGTAAAAGTTTCACATATTTACACTAAACCGCAAGAGGCCGCTCCAGGCCTGTGTTGATAATTTCCAAATTGCGGGTCTTGTGCTGTAGTTCGTCTACTCCTGATGTAAACGGTGCATAATTGTCAAACTAATGAACAACAGAGGGATAAAATAGTCAAAAAAAATCGAACTAGCATCTTATGCAGTGTCGTTTGTAGGTGTCAAATATTAAAAACAGATTTCTTAATGATCAAAAACCCCAAAAATATTTGAATTCATTTCCACTAGAATTCGGTGCTAGTTGTTTTGTTATACCTCGTTTTTGTATGTTATTATTTTTATATCATTGTCACTTGTTCCAGGAGCGCTCTGAGGTGTTCCACACATTCTCGTCCTCCGACCGTGGAGTTTTGCTATGCACGGTCAGTACCACTTGACACAATGGCCAGCGATTGCTGCACTTGCTCACTTAACGACTTTGATGATGATTCAGGATGTGGCTGCCCGGGGTCTGCACCTGCCGCAGGTCACGTGGGTAATACAGGTGAGGCGTGTTTCTTAGCAAATGTGACCTAAACTCAGTTGACACACCTTTTTGTGTGCAGTACACGCCTCCACGTAGTGTGACAGAGTACGTGCACCGGGCGGGACGCACAGCGCGAATTGGCTTCGCGGGCAGCAACCTCCTCTTTCTTACGCCTGCAGAGTCTGAATTTGTCGGGGAGATGGCCCGTGCTAACATCAGGTGGGGCTGCAGCATTTTTAATGGCATCCTTGAAATTGCTTTAATTTTAATGTTGTGTTTTCAAGGATTGAATAGTCCTTGAATTTGGGGTAAAGTGCTTGTAAATGCTTAAAATTGTTGCCATGTTTCACACCAAGTCTGCTTAAAAATGACACTGCTCTCTGGTGCTTTCACTCCGCCATTGCATTTCTTCTTTTGAATAATGCCAGCTGATTTAGTGTGTATGTCATTGTCCAGTGAAGTGTCATCGCCCCCTAAGTGTCACTACACTTAAACAGGGTACTATGAAATGTGTACTATCACAAGGATTATGTATCAATTATGGACCATGCAAAATATTAGGGTAGCATTTCTCAGTAATACATTGAAATGGTAAGAACTTTTTTGAACATTACAGCAAATTAATACTTAATACTTTGATAATAAATACCAATACATGTGTAGAAACCCAAAATTTAAATCTCACATTGACCCTGTCCATTTTTGTGTGTGTCCCGTTACAGTGCATAGCAGTAACGGGGGGAAAGTAATAGGGGGAACATTGTATGCTTAAGTCAGCCGTTACTACTAATGTGATTAAAAAGCTTGTACACCATTATTACTGTGAAAGAGTTTTAGCATGTTTATTAACAATGATTACTGGGAACAACATATTTTAGAGGTTTCAATAAAAAAAATCCACTAATACCTAAAATTGTTATTATATTAGGACTATTATTATTAAGGCAATGCAGAAATGATGAAAATTGAATTTGTGACATAAATCCAATCAATGATTGAGCATTCTAGTGTACTTTTACTACAATGAGTTATTCAAAAATAATGTGTC
Source organism: Urocampus carinirostris (assembly GCF_059441175.1). Taxonomy (NCBI): domain Eukaryota; kingdom Metazoa; phylum Chordata; class Actinopteri; order Syngnathiformes; family Syngnathidae; genus Urocampus; species Urocampus carinirostris. Next base: position 10,233,449 of record NC_142353.1, on the reverse strand, counting down.
CTGCATACATATTACTGTGCCTTATGGCAGGGCGTAAATCTTCAATTTCCAACCACTGATTGTAAAAAAGCAGTTGCAATGACGATCAATTTAGTTAAGTTTCAGGTTGTTTTTATTTGACATATTTACATGATCAAAATGTGGACATAGATGAATCAATTTATATTCGTTTACATCACGATTGCAATTCATTCAAGAATTGGAAATATTCCTGATCGCTTTAATCTGCTTTCAGCCTGGAAGAAATGAAGCTTACTGATGTCCTTTCCCATCTGATGAAGAATGACACCTACAAGGGACGGGGCAAGTACCACAGCCAGGTACTGTGCACAAACACAGTCAGGTTTGGGGACAAAAACCAAGACTTATTTTTTGAATGTGTGACTGTCAGACGAGTCGAAGGGCTCTGGAGCAGGAAGTGCGGGAGCGTGCTACGGTCCTTCAGACACTTTTTGAGAATTTTGTCCACGCAGACGCCACCATGCTGCACACTGCCAAAAAAGGTGAGAAGCCCTGCCTATGTCCTTGTCACTTGACTCTTAAGATGGGGCCTAAAAAAATGTAGCCTGACCCAGGCCCATGAGTATTAAAGCCAGTTTACTTGATTTGCAGGAAAGAGCCCCAACCAAACCCCAAATTTAATATTTTATTTATATTACTGGTGTTCTCTAGTTAGGCTTTCTATACAAATGCAAGAGACATGAAACACCAATAAATAACTCTATAAGTAAAAATAGAAGTAACATTGTATAAAAAAGAATGAAAAATTAGAAGCTACGATAACCCTGATAGAGTACGCAGAAAAAGCCTATGAAATGAGAACACCAGTACTAAAAAGATTAAATAATCAAATGTAAATAGTAAAGAACCTGGATCACAGTAGCTAGGTGGACCTTGGGAAAAATAGAATTGGAGATGCAATTCTGTAGCCCATTTGATCAATTTCGAGTTACAAGAAAGACCCTCCTAAAAGGCTATGCATCTGTGTGGTTGGCAAAGACTTAAAGCGGAGAGATATTTTAAAAAAACATGTATTTTTCTGTATTCAATACATTTGTTTTAGTATCCACACATTGTTTTAGTATACGTTTTTATTAACATTTTGAATTCCCAAAAAATTAAGGCAGAAAGTGAAAATAGTGTAAACAATGCAATCTAAAATCCCTTGAGTAAAAAAATAAAATATTTCTACTACAACTGTTACAGAACACAAAGTTGTCGTTTGTTCTTACAATTCTTTGACAAGATATCCATTTCTTTTTATTTCCTGATATATTTTGTCACATAATATTAACATTTTTGGGGGCTTATTTAGTCGGTTGTAAGATACAGAACTGTACTTAATCACATTTTTTTAGTGGAAGTACAATGTTGGCTACAAGATTCACTTGATATCATTGGAAATTATTTGAATGAAACACAAACTTTTTATTCTTTTTTCTGTGTTTTTTTTTCTACTTTTTTTTTTTCATTCCTTTAAAAAAAAATCTCATTGTGTTTATTTTTTCCGAGCTGTTGCTTTTTTCTATTTGTTCTCTATTAACTTTTTTTCCTACATTTCTTTCTTTTCTTTTTTTCTGGCTTTTTAAAAAAAATTCCTTCTTTTTTTTCTCTTCCTTTTGTTTCTTTTTTTCTCAGCTTTTTACTACTTGTTCATTTTGTTATTTTTTTCCCCCCTTCCTTTAAGTCATTTTGTGCATAATTTTACTTAATAGTTGGTCATGTTGGGATTAAAGAAGCAAAAATAACCTCAAGAGCCGTTTAGGACCCAAAAGAGCTGGTTCCTTTTAGTGAGCCGAGCCGAAGAAGCCGGTTCTCGACATACTCTACTAACTTTACTCAACTTCGTTCGACTTCAAAATACCGCATTTAGGACACAACGTCAGGGGAACCTGTGTATTTTTACCTTCATGCACTGTAACTTTGACTTAAGTCGCTTCTTAATAAGTAATTTTGAGCCCTCATTTTTGTGCGCTGGCTAGATTTTCTTGTGCGCTGAGAATGTGCGAGCAGTGTGCAATAACGCATGCGCGCAGCTTAGAGGGAACACCGCATAGGCCCGACCTCAACCAAAATTCGGGTCGGGCTTCGGCTTATAGGGATACCCAAATTCCAAAGCATGCAAAATACGAGACAGTACATGTTTTCTGCATAATATCTCTAAATACAGTATGACCTCTGTATATTCCAATTATTTTCCGAGATGATGCATTTTGAAGACAGCCTGTCTTGTCTGTGACTTCCTGATCTATGACGTCGTCATAGGAACACTGGCACCCTCGCACGGCAGTCACCATATTGGTTTACGTCTTTATTAGTCAGAGTGTTTTGAGCCAAGTTTTGGTATTTTTTGTGGAGAATGCCTAGGCGTTGTGTCCAAGGTATGTGCAGCAATGGTACAACAAATGGCAAGCTGCCAAAATGGGGTGAACTGGAAACAATTACACACAGAAAGCTAGTTCGGGCTAACCCAGTTTGGACACGGCAGGCTAGCCTGCTGCTAAATAGGGCTAACCGGGACCGATTGGTGGAAATGCGTGAGGCTTGTCGACCAAAAACATGCAGTAAGCATCCAGTCCACCCGGGGAACCAACAAAGAAATACAGATGCGGCAACAGACGCGGACCTAGCCAGTAATATACCAATGGACAAGGTAGGTTGGCCGACTTCTAACGGGGCTAACCTAGACCAAACAAAACTGGAAACCTTTGGCCGCCCCAACACTGCCGGGGACACAACTAGGAACACAAAGGAAAGCCACAATTCCCTACCTAAACAATGGCAAAGGCAAAAAAGGAACGCACACTGTAACCACAGCAGGTAAACCTACCTCGCGCAGCTTTTGGACATCAAAGCACACAACTCAGATAAGACTGTTATAGGTTTCCAGCGAAACGGTAAGCAAAGTTCCAATATCTCGAAGCAGAAATGAGTGGTGTGTAATCACTGTTCACTACAATTGCGGTGGGTGTGGTTATATCAATGAGAGGCGCCATTGTAAGAGTCTTGTCTTTGTTCGGTTACGTCACAGCTGTTGAGGTAATGACACAAATCTGTGGGACTAAATTTCTCGAGTCCCCTTGCGTTTGAAATAATTTCCATGATTGTGGGGAGGAACACTCCATGTTCTGTGCCTAATGTAAAACAATGGTCTTTTATTAAGATCTTACCTCTTGTTTTTCATGTACAGCGCTGAGCTCGTTCCTGAGATCGTACGCTAGCTACCCGGCACACCTCAAGCACATTTTCCACATCCGCGCCCTCCATCTCGGACACGCCGCAAAGGGTTTTGGGCTGAGGGACGCCCCACGACACCTCTCTGGCCATGCCGTGCCACGTAATGCTGCAGACAGGTGAATCCACGCCAACAAAGAATAAGAGCAAGGACACGTGTTGCACATAGGAATTTTGAGAGAAAAAAATGGTCTATTACAAAGGTCATATAAATGGAGAGCCAAATAAAGAAATGTTGGCACAAGCCAAGGTTATTTAATTTTTTTTTTTGAATCATGCATATGGCCTAAAGCAGTTTCTCAACTGGTGAATCATGACCCAAAAGTGGGTGGTAAACCCGTTTTCCTAAACCTTTGCCTTGTTAAAATAATGCTTAGGAGAAAAAAAAGCAAATGAGGGTAAATTATACTCTTAAACAGTAGATGGTGTTAATGCCCTTCAAATGGTAATTTCAGACCAAAGAAAAAGACTAGTAAAGTTTATTTGCACATGTTGAGCATGGCCAAACAAAGATACAGCTGTGAATATATGGTTGGATATAATTTTTTCAAAATAGCTCATTTATAATTAAAAGGGACTGTGTTAACTGTTTGACTACTTGATCAAAGCTCTGCTGACTGAGAGAAAGCCAGAGATGCATTATCTGTCAACCCAGTATGAACTTCTGCGGAAAACATGTAAGATTGATGTAACCAATGGGGTCAAGACGCCCATATTGTCCCCAAAAAAGTGAAGCACAGAAATTGACGGTGGCACAAATTCTTCTCAGTGAAATGAAGAACGCAGAGCAGGTGTCTGCTCACTATACATTATAAAAGCTTGTAAAAACGCGATGATATGAACCGGCCAATCGCCACTGGAGAACTCAAATCAAGGGGTGCTGGCGAATAGGCATGAATCTAGGCTGTCTGTAAACAGTCAGTGAGTTATTGAAAGCGGTGCTGTCCATGGGAAGCACTCGGTTTTTTTGTTTGGTTTTTCACTTAAAAAAACAATCAGCTTTAATCTTGGCTTCCTGAAACGTTCCTCAATAGTGTGGGAAACATCTGTTTTCTTTTTATCCTTTTATCCTATCTTTTTGGTTTTTTTTTTTCCGGATCTTTTTTAATCGTTGTTTTTTTCCCGCAAAGGAGCAAACCAGTGATAACTGAAGTGCGATGTAGTGAGCGGTCTATGTATTTCACATTATTACTATCTATTGATTTATTAATCGGTTCTAAGGTGGGAATTGCAAAGTGAAATTGACATATAGCGGGGGATAGAAACCTATGCCACTTGTTGCCCCTCAGGTCGAGCCAGAAGCAGAAAAAAAGCAACAAGGCCGAGAAAGGACCAGCTGACGAGTTTTCCTCCGGGCTCCCTGTTGTGGCCAAGAAAAAGGGCTGGAGGAAAAGACTGTGGGTGGAGAACGAAGCGGCATCCCTCCACTGAAACCAGCAAGAAGCTTCAAGGGTCCTAAGGGGAGGCTCAGACGAGCAGAACTACCGTATTTTCACACCCAAAAGTTTCTGATTCAATTCGAAATGTGAGCCGCGCCCTATCACACAGCGGGCTTTTTTGGCGGATGTTACAGAGGACTAGTGTGGGATTCCCCGCGAAATTTTGAAATGTGGGCGTCGCTGCCAAAATGTTTGAATAGTGGGCGTCGCCTCTATCATATACTAACGAGCAAATGAAAAGGGCTGGATGGACGAAGGCATGATGAAAAGGGACGTTTATGTCAGAAGACCAGGTGTTATGTTTTGTTTTTTTTCATGCCGCGACGTCGCTCTTGATTTGTGACTTCATGCGTGGCCATGTGACAGCCAATATGAGAAGAAATATTGAGGCAAATGAACTCAGTTCCTGCTATCATCCCGGAGATGATGAAGGAGCTTCAACTGCTAGACTTTGGTGTCAACCAGTGTTGTGCTGAAAATTGTCCCCCCCTGGCTAGAGTGTGTACACATCACTTGCGCAATGTCACAAACCATAAAACCTCTTAATATCTCACTTTTTAGGAATGTAATAGCGAAAATGTCACAAAAATAATTAGTCTCGCATTTGTTGTGAATGCAATAGAACAGTAATGCACATTTGTGCAAGTAGCATGTTTATTTTGCCTTTTCTTCCCAATATCACTAGTATAGAAAATGGTATATGCTCTACCATAAAGCTTGATCACGCTGAAATTAACTGTCTATCAACAGATAAAACAGGAGACGAGCGTTTCTGATTTCTTGTCATCAAACGAGACTCAACACATGATTAAGTTGTATTCTACTTGAATAAACGGATGGGGGAGGGCCACACGGCACGGAAAGTGATTTGGAAAAATGAAGCTTTGGCGCAGCTTTTAATGTCCGAGACGTAGGATGAAGAGTTGGAGGGCTTTATGTAAAAATGTGAATACCAAACTGTTTGGTATTTTTTTTGTTTTACAATTCAGTTGTATTCTGATTTTTTATTTTATGATAAATACTTAACTAACCGCAATCAAACTCTGTTTTGTTCCTGGTACTTTTTCCCTTTGATACGCTCACTTGTGGTATTAAAGGCGGTCGCGTGAGACCTCTAATAGGCCAGTGAGCTATATATGCCGTCAAAAAAAATAAGAACCAAGGGGAGTGCGCCCTTTAAAACAGTACGCCTAATGGGTGTGAAAATATGGTACACGGATCGCCTGGAAAGCTTCAAAATCCAAATATGTGAGGCTCCAAACTAATGGCAGCTCCACACATTGAGAAGGAGGAGCAAAATGATCAACAAGAACCTAGTTTGTTTGCCTAGTTAACTCTTTGTCTCTCCCACAATTTTGGAAATGGAAATCTTTGCAGCATTTTTATAATAAAAAAGGATTATTCTAAATTTTGAGCAAATTTATGTTTTCATTGAATACATCTGAAAGCTTGTAGAAAATGTGAAATATTTATAATTGGGATTAGATGGATCGAATTCTGGACAGCCACCTGTATTTTAAAATATTTTTCTTATTTTGGCCATGTGTTAGGACTGTACTTTTTTAATGACAAGAAATGACCGACCAGATTTTTAATTCTTTTAATACCAGTAAAGGGGTGAAAAATATTTTAAAATGTATGAATTATAATTTTCATTCATTGTATTCATGAAGTATATATTTTGTTCTTTTGGGATGCGTTAATTTAGAGACTGCTTGTCTCCAATTTTGCATTTTTTAACTACAATAAATGGCTCACCATATATTTTTTTTTACACTTTTGAACTTGTGAAATGTCTCATCTCATTAGCCGTACCGCTTATCCTCATTAGGGTCGCGGAGGGGCTGGAGCCCATCCCAGCCATCTCCAGGCAGTGGGCAGGGGACACCCTGAACTGGTTGCACACGAGAACTGACAACTCACTCGCTCATTCACACCTAGGGACAATTTGGACCGGCCAATTCACCTGAAATGCATGTTTTTGGAACGTGGGAGGAAACCGGAGTGCCCGGAGGAAACCCACGCAAGCACGAGGAGAACATACAAACTCCGCACAGGAAGTCTGGAGCTGGATTTGAACCCATGACAGGTTCCCATGACATGAACTGTGCTGCACAAGCGCTAACCACTGCGCTGCCGTGCTGCCCCTTGTGAAATGTAATATATATAAAATGTTACTTTTTTTTTTTTTTACGCTTTGCATACACGTTACCGAACCACGTGACTACACCATGACGGACGATAGTAGCCCGTTGGAAACTGGATGATGACAACAACAAAAAACTATAATATTGGCAATAACTAGTCAAAGGAATATTGTGCAGCTGTCGGATGAGGTGGCTCATCTTGTCGGAAAGCACAAAAAGCGCCATTTAGAGAGACTGGGAAGAGCTAGCAACGCTAGCTAGTGAGCGATATAGTCCCTCCCAGAGATATTCACACATCTAAACAAATAGTCCACTCTGCCTGACTTCAGTCGTCTCTCATTTTATCCATTGATGATTTGGCCGTCCATTTCGGCGTAATACGCTTTATGGTAGAGCTCAAAAGTTTTCAGTACATGTGATATTAATGTTTATAGTAGTTCGCCTTCGTCGTCCAGTGGCGCCATTTTCACATCAGTTTCTTTTGGTTTCACCTATTCATTTGTTGTCTATGTTATGTATTATTTTAACATGCTTAAGTGTATGTGTGATTGATGTTATTAATGTATGCTGTTAAGCGATGTTGACACGTTTTGGGGTGTTATGTTTAGAACATTGGGTGTTTAGTTTTGTTTACTTTTTATGAATCAAAGGCTTTACTTTTGTTTTGTCAAAAATGTGTTTCTTGTGGTTTCACAAGGAATTAAAAGTAAACGTCCCAGCCGCATTTTGACTCTGCGGTGGTTTTCCTCCACACCACCAGAAGCATTGAAGACTTTCAATTTTCACGAGCAACTATCTTTAGGGTTTACGGAGAATGGGCTGGGAAAAAATCCAGTGAGTGGCAGTTCAATAGCTGGAAATGAGTTGTTGATGTTAGAGGTCAGAGGAGAATGGCCAGAGTAGACTAAAGAGCATCTCTGAACGTCGAAATTTGAGGCAGATGGGTACAGCAGCAGAAGATCCTGCCGGGTGCCACTCCTTTCATCTAAGAACTGGAAACCGGCGACAATTTGATCAAGATTGAAAACATATCACATGGTCTGATGAGTCTCGATTTCTGCTGCAACAGTAGTAGGGACAAAATTTGGATTCAATAACATGAACGCATGGATCCATCCTGTCTTGTATCAACGGTTCAGGCTGGTGGTGTAATGGTGTGGGGAATATTTTCTTTGCACTCTTTTGGCCCCTAGTTACCAATTGAGCATCGTTGCAATGCCACAGCCTAGCTGAGTATTGCTGCTGGCCATGTCCATCCCTTTATGGCCACAATGTTCCCAACTTCCGAGGCCCACTTTCAGCAGGATAATGTGCCATCTCATGAAGCTGAAATCATCTCAGACTGCTTTCTTGAACGTGACAATGAGTTCACCCCACTCGAATGGCCTCCACAGTCCCCAGATCTCAATCCAATGGAGCATCTTTGGGATGTGGTGGAACGGGAGATTTGCGTCAGGGATGTGCAGCCGACAAATCTGCGCCAACTGTGTGATGCCATCATGTCAATACGGACCAAACTCTCTGAAGAATGTTTCTAGCCCCTTGTTGAATCCATGCCACGAAGAATTGAGGCAGTTCTGAAGGGAGTCCAACCCGTTGCCTGCATGGTGTACCTACTAATAAAGTGGCCGGTGAATATATATACTGGACTGTCTCAGAAAATTAGAATATTGTGATAAAGTTCTTTATTTTCTGTAATGCAATTAAAAAAACAAAAATGTCATACATTCTGGATTCATTACACATCAACTGAACTATTTCAAGCCTTTTATTATTTGAATATTGCTGATTTTGGCTTACAGCTGAAAAAAACTCAAAAATCCTATCTCAAAATATTAGAATACTTCCTCAGACCAAGTAAAAAAATAATTTTATAACAGCAAAACTAAATCAAACATTTGAAAATGTCCATTGATGCACTCAGTACTTGGTTGGGAATCCTTTTGCACGGATTACTGCATCAATCCGGCGTGGCATGGAGGCAATCAGCCTGTGGCATTGCTGAGGTGTTATTGATGCCCAGGATGCTTCGATAGCGGCCTTCAGCTCATTTGCATTTGTAGGTCTGGTGTCTTTCATCTTCTTCTTAACTATACCCCACAAATTCTCGATGGGGTTCAGGTCAGGGGAATTAGCAGGCCAATCAAGGACAGTGATGCCATGGTCAGTGCACCAGTTACTGGTGGTTTTGGCACTGTGGGCAGGTGTCAGATCATGCTGGAAAATAAAATCCTCATCTCCATAGAGCTTTTCAGCAGATGGAAGCATGTAGTGCTCTAAAATCTCTTGGTACACAGTTGCATTTACTCTGGACTTGATGAAACACAGTGGACCAACACCAGCAGCTGACATGGCTCCCCAAACCATTGCTGACTGTGGGAACTTCACACTGGATTTCAAGCAACTTGGATTTTGCTCCTCTCCAGCCTTTCTCCAGACTCTGGCGCCTTGACTCCCAAATGAAATTCAAAACTTGCTTTCGTCTGAAAAGAGGACTTTGGACCACTCTGCAACTGTCCAGTGCTTCTTCTCCATAGCCCAAGTCAGACGCTTCTTCCGTTGTCTTGAGTTCAGAAGTGGCTTGACCATGGGAATACGGCTATTGTAGCCCATTTCCCGGACACGTCTGTGAACTGTGGCTTTTGATACCTGGACTCCAGCTTCAGCCCACTGTCTTTGAAGCTCCCCCAAATTCTGGAAGCGGCTCTTCGTCACAATTTTGTTAAGGCTGCGGTCATCTCTCTTGGTTGTGCAGCGTTTCCGGCCACATTTTTCCCTTCCAACAGACTTTTTGTGGATATGCTTTGAAACTGCACTCTGTGAACAGCCTGCTCTTTGAGAATTTTCCTTGGGTGTCTTACCCTCCTGATGGAGGGTATCAATGATGGTCCTCTGGACAGCAGTCTTCCCCATACTTGTGATTTAGTTTACTGAACCAAGCTGAGTGTTTTTAAGGTTTAGGAAACCCTCGCAAGGTGTTTCGAGTTAATTAGATGATTCAGGTGATTAGTTGAATAGCCTACTTGTATACTTTTTCATGATATTCTAATATTTTGAGATAGGATTTTTGAGTTTTCTTAAGCTGTAAGCCAAATTCAGCAATATTCAAATAATAAAAGGCTTGAAATAGTTCAGTTGATGTGTAATGAATCCAGAATGTATGACATTTTTGTTTTTTTAATTGCATTACAGAAAATAAAGAACTTTATCACAATATTCTAATTTTCTGAGACAGTCCAGTATATATATATATATATATATATACATACAGCAGCCACTATGATAAGGGGCTATACAAGTCAACTTGACTTGACTATGTCAGCCCTGGCGCTGTTGAGCAGAAGCATAGTGACAGCGAAGAAGAACAGGGCGGAAAAGTAAACAACCGCCGCGTCGAGTTTGTTCTGGCACAAATACGTTTTTCCCTGACAAGAATGTCGAAGAACGAAGGACAAACAAGCAACTTGGATTTGTACCAGCAGGTAGGCAACGTTTTGGACTAACAAACACTCACTCACACACATGTATGTATGTATATATTTACTCTCCCAAATAAATCATGTTACTACATTGCCATGTCAAATTTACCCCATTAATACTTGGGTTCGGTGCCAAACACTGGAAAGTCGTGTTCGAATTACAAACTCATTATAAAACCGAATTCAAGGAAGTCATACTCGACTTTAGAGGGACAAGTAGCCTACAGACCAGGCTCCTCTTATCACCAAAGGAGACTAGAGAGAGAGATTGCACTCTTCCAAAGTCAGAAAGTATAACCTGCAACAGAAGATGTTTGTGTCCTTCTAAAGAACCCCGCTGGAAAGTAAATGGCATTACGGTGGTAGACAGAAGAAGAACCTTACATGGAGTCATCAACACAACCCAGTTTGTAGGAAGTTGTCGACATCATCAAGGACTCTTCTTTCTCACCCAGGAGAGGCACCACAGCTAAGATCTGCTGTAGGACAGGCGATCAGGTCCTTCAAAAGGAAAACTGATAGGCTCAGAAACAGTCGCTTCACCAGGCCCATCACCACACTAAACAAGCTCACAAAACAGGCAAACAAAGTATCTTTCCTATGTATGGAAACATTTATATTAATATTTAACTTCTCATTTTTTAGTCCAGTCTACAACCTAGTGATGAGGAAATGGAAACGTTCCGAATCAGTGAATATTAATGAAGAATTGTGTCAAAATTAGAGGTTAGATCATGCTTAAAAAAATCCAAACCTACCCGGCCCGCAAGTATTGACAACTGACCCGACCCAAACCAACTAACTTGATTGACAGGACTGCACCCAAACATGAAACATGAAATGGAATATTTATGTCGGGCCGCAGTGGGACCAATTCACTTGATTTCACAGGACCAGCCCAAAAACCCAGAAATTTCATTATTTTATCCGTGAGAGCTTGGGATGTAAACGTTTCAACACTTATACTTGAGAAAATTTGGCCTTCATTTTTTTTTTAGTCGTGTATTTTAGGGAGAAAAAATATGCCATTTCCTAAGGTTAAAATGATGTACATATTTTTATGAACATAATGAATATATTTAACAACGAAATAATGCTGCATCCGGCGGCGCAGTGGTTAGCGCTTGTGCGGCACAGTTCATGTCATGGGAACCTGTCGTGGGTTCAAATCCAGCTCCAGACTTCCTGTGCGGAGTTTGTATGTTCTCCCCGTGCTTGCGTGGGTTTCCTCCAAATTGTCCCTAGGTGTGAATGAGCAAATGAGTCTGTCCCTGTGTGCCCTGCGATTGGCTGGCAACCAGTTCAGGGTGTCCCCTGCCCACTGCCCGGAGATGGCTGGGATGGGCTCCAGACCCCCCGCGACCCTAATGAGGATAAGCGGTATGGCTGATGAGATGAGATGAGATAATGCTGCAACACAGAATAAAGCCAGACAACGAGAGTGAAAGAGAGCTCTTGATGCGCACTTGCTTAACTACGCAGAGAAATACTGCAGCCCACTAGGCTTTAAATAGATTAATATACCTTAAATGAGAAAAAGATGTATGAAATTGTTATTCCTATTGGGTGAAAATGGAAAATCGAAGGAAATTATCAAAGAGCAAATGCACAAACTCGATATTAAATGAAAAATAGCTTTTTTTTATTTAAAGTTATTTGCATCAAAACCCACACAAAACAACCTGCTTTAAGAAGTATTGAAACAAAATAGATAAGAACCCTTTCAGAACACGTTTTTTAGAACCAAAAAATCACTCTAAGAACACGCCTACTGCAAAGAGTAATTCAACATAACATATAAATAAAAAAAACTAGATAGAATAAATTTCCTAATTAAATAAATAGGAAAAATCTGTATTCAAAACAAAATCCTCTCAGCAACATTTGGTTTTATCCGTTGGCTCTTTTTGCTAATGACCTCTCCAGCTTTTGAAAATACGCTCTCTCATGGAACAGAGAAGCCAGGCATATTCTACTAAATCTTAGACAACTTTGCAAGATGGAGATAAATGGCTGCCCGAGAGTTCCAATATTTTAAAGTGCGTATTATTTAGTGCCCCCTAGAGTTAAAAACGAACTTTATTAATTTTAAGCAAAACTATTGAATTGGATAATAAGCAAAAATACATAAAAGTGCACTTTTTAAAATATTGTAGTATGAGAATTTTGTTTATAAAATTTACATGTGATGAGGATCACATAATGAGTTGACATGTATATATGAATTTTTCTCCTTTATTTTATTTTTATATCTTTTTGCTTTTTTTCTGTCTTAAGTATTTTTTTCTTCTTTTCTTTCTTTCATTTTTTTAAATTATTTGAGTGACCAATTTCAAGCTAAAAAAATGTAATAATTGACGTGTCTCATGGGCCATAAAATAAAAATACAATGGAAATGTATAGTTATGGATGCATATACGTTTTTTTCAGATATCGTATTACCTATATTAACAATACTCGTTTGTTTTTTGTGGTCAGTACTGTGTTAGACCCTGGGTCAAACTTGACCCACTTACACCAGTTCCTTACACAACATTAGGTTTGAACTTGTCCTTCCCACAATTACCTAAGATCATTGATGCTCATTTTGACCTTTATTCCTGAACCTTTTATGTCATTTACGCTAGCCATCTACAGGACTGTCTCAGAAAATTAGAATATTGTGATAAAGTTTTTTATTTTCTGTAATGCAATTAAAAAAACAAAAATGTCATACATTCTGGATTCATTACACATCAACTGAACTATTTCAAGCCTTTTATTATTTGAATATTGCTGATTTTGGCTTACAGCTGAAAAAAACTCAAAAATCCTATCTCAAAATATTAGAATACTTCCTCAGACCAAGTAAAAAATTAATTTTATAACAGCAAAACTAAATCAAACATTTGAAAATGTCCATTGATGCACTCAGTACTTGGTTGGGAATCCTTTTGCACGGATTACTGCATCAATCCGGCGTGGCATGGAGGCAATCAGCCTGTGGCATTGCTGAGGTGTTATTGATGCCCAGGATGCTTCGATAGCGGCCTTCAGCTCATTTGCATTTGTAGGTCTGGTGTCTTTCATCTTCTTCTTAACTATACCCCACAAATTCTCGATGGGGTTCAGGTCAGGGGAATTAGCAGGCCAATCAAGGACAGTGATGCCATGGTCAGTGCACCAGTTACTGGTGGTTTTGACACTGTGGGCAGGTGCCAGATCATGCTGGAAAATGAAATCCTCATCTCCATAGAGCTTTTCAGCAGATGGAAGCATGTAGTGCTCTAAAATCTCTTGGTACACAGTTGCATTTACTCTGGACTTGATGAAACACAGTGGACCAACACCAGCAGCTGACATGGCTCCCCAAACCATTGCTGACTATGGGAACTTCACACTGGATTTCAAGCAACTTGGATTTTGCTCCTCTCCAGCCTTTCTCCAGACTCTGGCGCCTTGACTTCCAAATGAAATGCAAAACTTGCTTTCGTCTGAAAAGAGGACTTTGGACCACTCTGCAACTGTCCAGTGCCTCTTCTCCATAGCCCAAGTCAGACGCTTCTTCCGTTGTCTTGAGTTCAGAAGTGGCTTGACCATGGGAATACGGCTATTGTAGCCCATTTCCCGGACACGTCTGTAAACTGTGACTTTTGATGCCTGGACTCCAGCTTCAGCCCACTGTCTTTGAAGCTCCCCCAAATTCTGGAAGCGGCTCTTCTTCACAATTTTGTTAAGGCTGCGGTCATCTCTCTTGGTTGTGCAGCGTTTCCGGCCACATTTTTCCCTTCCAACAGACTCTTTGTGGATATGCTTTGAAACTGCACTCTGTGAACAGCCTGCTCTTTGAGAAATTTCTTTTTGTGTCTTACCCTCCTGATGGAGGGTATCAATGATGGTCCTCTGGACAGCAGTCAGATCAGCAGTCTTCCCCATACTTGTGATTTAGTTTACTGAACCAAGCTGAGTGTTTTTAAGGCTCAGGAAACCCTCGCAAGGTGTTTCGAGTTAATTAGATGATTCAGGTGATTAGTTGAATAGCCTACTTGTATACTTTTTCATGATATTCTAATATTTTGAGATATGATTTTTGAGTTTTCTTAAGCTGTAAGCCAAATTCAGCAATATTAAAATAATAAAAGGCTTGAAATAGTTCAGTTGATGTGTAATGAATCCAGAATGTATGACATTTTTGTTTTTTTAATTGCATTACAGAAAATAAAGAACTTTATCACAATATTCTAATTTTCTGAGACAGTCCTGTATGTTTACACTAAACTCAACTCAGTGCTTACCAGGATTGGAAGGCTACAAATGAGATTTGCATGAACCATATGTATTAATGAAAAGAGCCATTTACAGCTCTTGAGCTATAGTTTGCCGACCCCTGGTATGGTGTGTCAATTGAAAATGAATGTGTAATCTGATCCAACTTCACCTTGACTCTTCCTCGTTCTTTTCGACGTACATTTCAAGGAATGTTCCCCCTTTTTGATAAATTGTGAGTTTGACTGAAGCAAATTGACTGACTTGATCCCTCCCCGCCTGAGTGACCCGATGACGGCCACCTACCGACATGTGTGTGACGTCATCATGCTTCACTTCCGCGGTCACGTGATCTTTTTTCACCGATTTAGGCTCAGATCAAGATACTTGATGTGGGTGTGCTTGACACCTCCTGAGCTCCTGTACATTCATGACAAATGTATTCCTTTTTTTCCTTGCGCTTTTTGAAATGGTAATCTCCTGCAGTTGGCGCTGCTGAGGTGGCTGAACTCTGAGAGTCCGGAGGACCGCGGCGTGCTGGCAGCCGTCACGGGAGCCCGCCTGGCCCAACAGCTCCTGGACCGCATCACCGCTCGCCCGCAGTTGGATGCCTTCAAGGTACAGTGCAGAGAAGAAGTATTTTGCCCCTTCCTGAATTCTGTGTTTTCTTGCATATTTATTACTCACAAAGTTTCAGATCATCAAACCAATTTTAATATCACACATAGACAACCCAAGGAAATACAAAATGCAGTTTTGAAATGTTGATTCCATTTACTAAGGCACAAAAAAATCTAGGCCTATCTGGCCCTATGTGAAAAAGACTGAGCTCAAAGAGCCTTTATATGAATATATCTTCTTTTATCTTACTTTATAATTGGTGTTTTGGCCACTGAGCACATTAGGCTGGGTGAAAAAAGACAGGGGGCAGTGTTGAGTGATTTCACGCTCCGTGGTGGTTGTTTTCTTTTATTCAAAGATGAAAATGGTGAAAGTAAAAAACAAATACAGCCCAAATGTCAACGCAAACTCCAAAAAGATTGCGTCAGTATATGTGTGTCTATATGTGTGTAAATATATGTATGTATATATATATATATATATATATATATATATATATATACACACAGTGGCTTGTGAAACTATTTGGCCCCTTTGAACTTTGCAACCTTTTGCCACATTTCAGACTTCAAACATAAAGATATAAAACTAATTTCTTGCGAAAAATCAACAATAATCGGTACACAATCATGAAGTGGAACACACTTTATTGGATATTTTAAACTTTTTTAACAAATAAAAAATGTGTTGCAGTATGGTGCAGCAAAGGTACAACAAATGGCAAGAGGCCAAATTGGGGCATACTGGGAAAAATAACACACAGCGCGCTAACAGGGGCAGGCTAAGAACATACGCTGTACATGACGGCAGGTAAACTTACCATTTGAAGATCAAAGCATGCAACTCGGACAAAACGGAAGTCCCTTAGCAACATGGTTGGCAAAGTTCCGATTACTCCAAGCATTTGCCGATTACTACATTAGTTCTCATTGTCATGAGGTGACGTCAAAGCTCCATGGGATATTAGGTCAAACTGTCTACTTTGAAAATTAATTTTCGCGAGATCCATGGCACGTGGAATATTTTGGAACATGATTGTGGGGAAGAAAACTACATGTTCTGTGCCTAATTTAAGAAAAGGGTATTTTATAATCTCTTTAAGTAAAACTAGTGTATGTCTTCTGCACTTGAATCTTGTGGGGGTTTTTTTGTATGTCGAAATTAGTGTCGTCTTCTACCTGTGTGCCAGAAGCAAGAAATGTTATTTTAAGGCAAAAGTTCGTAGCAAAAGCAAGCTTTGTAGTCTATGTTGGACACTACGCCGAGCGCTATTATCATACAGCAAGATAGACCTTGTGGCTCATAAAATGCCGCACTACTAACAAACTTTTGACTTTTTGTGCACTTGCAGAGGCAGTGTATCCTGAGCGTGGCTGAATTCGTTCGCGAAAATCCCAAAGCAACTCAGGAGGCGCTCAACACTCACGTGGAGAAGAGCGTAGCAGTTTTCGCCGCACGGGTGGCGGCGCTACAAGCCTCGCCGCTTTTCTGAAACGTCAAGATGGCACTCCATCTTGTGTCCAATTTTCCCTCGTGGATCACTTACAGGAAGGAGAAGATTTTTGATATTTTTTGCCTGTTAGCTTGCTAGTGTCATGTGTGTCGACTAACCACTTGTGTCTGGCAGAAATCTTGACTATATGTCTTGTCAAATGGCATTTGGGTTCCCATTTCAGTCAAATAAGTCAATGAGATTGAAGATAAACGCTTTTAACTTATTCAGTGCCAGAAATTTCCTTTAACTATTGTTAAGTTTTTTGAAAAAGCCAGTTTCAAAGAAAACTTCTGAGCTTTTTGTGGATGCATTTCAAACAGAATTTTCATTATGGACTTTGCAAGAACTTTTTAGCCCCCAATGTTTCCCGTGAAGTGATTTTAGGTAACCACGGCGAACGTGCACGAAACTTCAGCCCTCTCTGCCTCGACTTTTTTTTTTAGAAAGAACAGATTATTGAAGTGTTCACTATCTGTACCTGTAGCTCTGCTTTTCCAACCACACTGCTTCACTGCACATACTGCACTGTACATATGGCCCGCCTTATACGCTGAATAACTAGGCAGATGGGATACATCGCTGTATGGACAAAGATCTGATAAAAATCATTCCTGCCATCTGGTAGCGATTTATCATACTGACATCATTGCCAGAGGCTTCATCTATCTACCCTGGTCATATCCCTCGAGAGGGGTGACCCGCAGCAAGACACATAGAAAAACAAAGAAAATAAAAAAAGGGTAGAAGGAGCAAAGAACTTTGGACAATGGCCAACTCAAATGCCCAAATAAGTTAAGCACCTCGGCACCCAAGTTGGTCATGCTTTTGTCCCTCCAGATTAAAAGGGGCACAAGAAAGCGGCCATGTCACTCGGGTCAGGGTGACACAACACACTCTTCTGTTCAACAGCAGGACACGACTGCTTTCACTGGTTTACCCCTGCCGCATCGTAAGGGTGCCCTGGCCATCCCTTAAAGTGCATCTAAACATCCTACTATCCTTTTCCAACACCTCTCCACTATCACCAACAAGAGCTCTAGCATTTACTATATTTAGACCTCTTTCCTGCAGTGCACTCGTAACACCATCCATCCACGTCAATCGTGGCCTTCCTCTTCGTCTCCTTCCATTTACTTCTGCTCTGAAGATCGGGGGCTTCATACTGAACAAAAGCAGCGTCAAAGTCTTTGTAATAGTTTTCTGAAATTAGACTAAACGTTTTGGCTCTGAGAGACGATGCTTCTGAAAAACATATCAATTCATTTTGGCACTGAATGAGTTAAAAGCAATATTTCAAATAAAGTAGTAGAATCTTACACTTGAGTAGTACTTACTACACACTGTTTTTTACTAATGTTGCATATGTATGATTTTTTAAAATGTTTTTTCATTAGGGACCAGAGTTTCGAAACGCATTAGCTAACTAGCATAGCTGCATAGCTTTCTATTCCTCTCCTTCGGCAAAGTCCAATCCCTACCAAAGAAGGGATTCATGTTGTATCCCGGGATCTACTGTACAAATAAAAGAATATTCGTAGATAAATATAAAAACAACGTATATAAATGTCTACAAAAAAGATTGCAAAAACATGAAAATGAATGTGGAAATAATTGGATTGTCTTTATTGTCATTTTTGTCAATGTTGTGAAAACATGGTTTGCAAATCAATGAAAAAACTTGGGTTTTATTTTCAATAGTTTTTTTATTCATTGTTGCCAAGGGGGGGGACTTTTGGTACTAATGGTATAGTATTGAACATTGAATTGTTTTCAATACAGCACTTTGAGTTGCATTTTGGGGTTGCTTTCACTGTTGCGTCGGGCTCGCTGAAGGCAGCTTTCCGTAGACCTCGTTCCAGTAGCTGACGTAGTTTTGTCTCAGGTCGTAGCTGGGGATGCAAGTAGCCTGTTAACATCCTGTTAAGTAACACAAAACTAATTAAAACAACTGAGTGAACACAGACCCCACAGATGACTTGCTCATCTTGTGATTGATGGCCAAGAAGGGACGATGGGTTTTGGTGAAGGCGGGCCACGGCACCGGAACCTTACTGGATCCTTGACTGGGATTGCTGAACACCAGGGAGATCATAGTCCCCAAAATAAGATCCATCAATCTCTTACGTCTCGTCAACATTTTTGCAAACAAGAAATATTCTACCCTGTCTGGGCGAAGTTGGTCCAGTAGGCAATCATAAATTGGGACAGGTTGCGGTGTCGAGAGAAGTAGATGAGTGGTGTAGAGAAAGGTTTGCCAAAGAGGTACTGCAAGTCCTCGCTATGCACAGCGCCCACCCAGCTCGGGAAGCCTAGAATTCGGGTCTTCTGGTTAAACAGATAAGAGAAGGTACGCCCACCGCTGGGGAACAAAGAAAGTGAGAGGAAAAAGTGAGGGGATGACCACTTGAGACAGAGTCCTTTAGGTCCCACCTGCTGTGGTTGGCATGGAGCTGGAGCGCTGTCTGGGTCGGTACCAGGAACAGGAAGTCGGTCTCGATGTCAGCCACAGTCTTTTTTACCACTGCAGGATCCGGGTGGGAGCCCCAGGGGGCGGAGTACACGCCAAAGGCTGAGCTCACTGCCGCAGTTCCCTTTTCTTTGGTCAGGCCTGTTAGTAGACCCCGCACATCCTCCCTGACCAGGAACAACAAAGTTTTGTTTCAAAGTCTGACAGCCGTAAGAATGTCAAGTGAACTTTGAATTTCAGATCAAGCTGGTTTTGTGTCACGTTTCATCCAAATATAATTTTTGGTTTTCAACCAAAACATTTTCTCTACTCCTTTTGGTGCCTTTGACACCACGGCGATACCTTTTAAAATCTTCATAATCTAGCCACAGACGAATCTCACCCAGAAGACGCCTGGTACATGAAAACCACCCCTCTTCGAGGTATAGGAACCGCTTTCGTTCTGCACTGGATTTGCGCAGCATTCAAATCCCTTGATCTACGTCACCACTTGCAGTAAGGCAGGCAAAGTCATTTAAAGGATTTTCCCAGAAATTACTACTATGAGCACTACTCGATGTCTTAGAAAAACACTAAACGTCCACTAACATCCTCCAACTGAGGCTACAGGTCCATTCAGGCTTGATTAGACCGTCCAAAAAGCTGTGTCAGACATGTCTCAGTCCCTTAGTCCCTGCCCTCTTCCATTGACACGAACCACATCCAATAGAACAATAAGCGCGCTGACCTAGCAGATCACGGTCAACTCTCACATGAATCTCACAGCAATCATCTTCAATATTGTTTCGGCGGTGGAGATGGCAAATAGTTCTGTCAGCAGCAATCCTTGATCTGGGTGTTTTTATCTGGCTCACCAGTTGCTCCAAGGCAGACTGCAGGATAAGTCATTGGAAGGACTATTCCAGAAACGAGTACTGTTTTGCACCACTCTGTGTCTTAGAAGAGTGTGGAACCTGCTCCACATGAGGATACAGCTCCATTTAGGCCTGAAAGAAATGGTTTCCCCCTTGTTTTTGTCCCATCTCCTGGACAGGAACCACATCCAACAGGACCATCAGCAATGAAAGGGTCCTGCTGAATATTGACGCAAGGTCTCTTATGGGTTTTCAGCATAGCACTTCTCACAGTGCAGCCACTCGAAACATTAACCATTTCAAGACTTCTAAATTAGGCACATGACATCAGCTTTGACATGATGGAATTTGGCTTTCAGGGGTAACATCTGGTGTGACAGTGAAAGCAGTTCCTCACACTGTGGTGTTGGCCTTCTTGCGGTTGATTGAGGGAACGTCCACGCCAGCGAAGATGTGTCCGTCCATGGAGTTTACGCCGGCCATGTAGTCCACGTCGGCAGCATTGTGAAATAAACGAGCAGGCTCGTCAGGCAAAAAGTCACCGTCCACCACGGGGGCGTGTTCCAGGAGGTCCATAACTACACCTACAAAGACCACATGAAAGCGGAGAGTTGACAGTTGTGCGACTGCCCAACTTCCTGCTGGCTAAGCCCAACCCCATCCTCACCTTTTCCCAACAGTTGCAGGATATCAATTTTTCCAGCCATGGTGATGCCAACTGGGTCAGTCATCCTAAGACACGTCAACATGAGGTCCACGTCACTGCGGTAACAGCCAAGTTTACGGGCAACCTACAGCACACTGGACGTCAAAAAAGAGAAGAGGAAAAATTACACGCACACAAAAAGGAAAATACCTTATTGGTGAGTGCCATGGGTTCTTTCTGCAAGGCCCAAGGACTCAGGGCCACGCCACACTGAGTGATGGCTCGCCGGAACAACCCTTTGCTGTACGGGGACAACATCTGCACGCATGTGCAATTCAGTCACTTAGCATATTATCTAACGTTTGCATACACGCCTGGGCCACCTGGAAGCTGACGCTGGCGGCCCCTGCAGACTGTCCGAATATTGTGATGTTGTCCGGGTTCCCTCCAAAGGCCGCGATGTTTCGTTTTACCCAGGAGATTGCGGCGTGTTGGTCCCACAGTCCGTAGTTCCCTGAAGTGCAGAAAAGCTTGGGAAACTCGATGTCGGGCCAGCTTCAACAAACAACCATTGCTTGTACTGGTGTGTGTGGTGTGTGTGGGCGCACCTGGCAGACGAGCGTCACCAGTGCTGAGGAAGCCTAAAGTTCCCACGCGGTAGTTGGCGGACACAACGATGACCTTCCCCCGCCCGGCAATTTCCTTGCCATCATACAGCGAGTCCCCCAGAATGGCCAGGTCGTTGGAGGCCCCCAGCAGGAAGGCCCCACCAAACAGGTACACCATAACGGGGAGGTTGGATGACACTACCGTGTACGCATACCATCACATTTTCATATACACTTATGTGCACTGTCTTATGCAGGCTACATTGTGATGACCGGCATCAGTTATTATAAATGATGATGACAAAAGTTGATCAAACGCGCCTGGGAAGGAAAATCATGCTGGCTGGAGATGAAAGGGGCTCAGTCGACTCATCTTAATTGGTTTCTCTGGAACCCATCCAACCTGACACCATAGTGGGCAAGGGACACCCTGGACTGGATTGCAGCCAGTAAAAGGGTAAAGAGAGACTGACAATCCATACACACTATCATTCATACTTATGGGCAATTTGGCCATACCAATCAAATTGCATGCATGTGTTAAGAATGTGTGAGGAAACCGGAGTGCTCGGAAAAAACTCATTCAAGAGATAACATGCAAGTGCGCACAGGGAACTAAACCGGGGACCTCTGAACTGTGAGGCACACGTGCAAACCAGTAAACCCCCGTGCTGCCCTCAGGAGATTTAATTTCTAGTTAAATTGATGTTGAAGTCAAGGCAGCATTGGCTCTAAGAAAATTGGTGCACCCTGGACAAGAGTTTCAGGGGTTATCTGCTCTGTTCCTTTTTGTGGGCCATCCTCTTAAGACAAACCAGGCCATCTGTTTTTGTTTCAAGACACCTTCCTCCTTGATTTATCAAGATCTTTTACCACTCAAAACCAAGGCAGACAAGAAGATTATACTGGTCAGTGGGTGTGCCAAGATTCTGAGATCTCACTTGGCACTGGAATTAGGAGAAAAGCCAGATCCCTAAAGACTATGTCACACGTTTACTGTAATTCTAGCCTATAGGGTTCTAAACTTTCCTGGATTTCTAGCAAACCAGAGGGTTCTGACCTCTCCCCCTTCTACAATTCCAGCAAAATACATCTTCCAACCCACTTGAGGTGAGTCAATTAAACTTTCATCTCCTGCGTATCTGATGTCCTTGCGGGGGACATTTGACCAACTTTACCCATACGTCACAATACACCACAGTGTTGTGAACTGGAGAGGAAGTGGAGTCAGGTGTGCCTTGCAACTTACGTTTGAGGCCTTGAGGCACGAAAATGTTGAGATAGAGACAGTCCATGCTGCCCCGAGTTTCAGTCTGCAATAGTGTCACCTGCAGGCAGCGCTCGGCATACTTCGTGGCCTTCAGAATGCCTGCACACTCAAATAGCATGACATGTAAATTTTGTTAGCTCATACATATGCAACATTTATTGCGCAATATTTTGGATGTCGTTATTGTTCCAATGTATGACAAATAAAGGGCAGAGTTACAAACCTTGGACATGTGCTTAAATTATTTTAGTTTTGATCTTGTATTGCATAAATTGGATGCTACATTGCTACTGGAAAGAAAGGAAAGCTCACATGACAATAACTTCCTCTCTTTAATCAAAAAATAGTGTCTTCTTCTGATAGCAGGGACTTACAATATATATGGATGGATACAACTGTGGCATCCATCCATCCATTTATGGACTGGAGCAGGAAATAAAACTACAATGTCATGGTGCAAGTGCTTTGGGGCATCAAAATATATTGTTATTTCACAGAAATGTACAGAATTACTATGGTTATGGAACAGATAAACCACGAAAAATGGGGGAATACTGCAGTCCATTTTTTTTAATCCTGGATGAAGGCTTTTTACAAAAAACCTTTATGTGCTGCCCAAGTAGAGAAATGTGTTACATAGAATGTGATACGATGACAATTTTGCCACACGTTGGAAAGAAATAACGTCAGTGGCAACACTGACGATGGCTGGGACAGAACTGGTAAGCCACGATAGGTTGTTGCAGCTGAGCACCCGTGATGTCAATTAAGCCGAGCGGAAAAATGGCTGCTCCCACAATGGATAAAAGCAGCACCTTGGATTTAACCTACCGTCCCATCCCGGGTGTGGTTTCGGTTTTTCCCAAAGTCCTGGAGTGTCCGCGAAGGGGATCCCCTTAAAGACATCCACAGAACTAAAGAGTCCTGTGGACCTGCTGGTACCTTGGACCTGCCCGGCTTCTGTTTGGACCACGCCTAACTGGAAGCATTGATGTCATCAGGTGCGCACATGTTAGAGGTTTTGCCTATGCTAACCTTTGCGCAGGACGCCAACGCCACGGACAATGTCATGAGCGCCGCCGCCAGCGCTGTCCTCGGCCTGGTCTCCATCTTGGTCTTTTCATGGCTAATCTCCACCTCGGACTTTTATAGCTGCGTCGCGGGAAATCCCACACATGCAAGCTGGCTAAAAAGGGAGAGGGGCTTATAGCCACACCCACACTATAAAAAAGTCAATTTCAATTTATTTCTGTCTATAAACGAGGTTTCAACGTTACATTAATGCTGCATTCCAGAAAAGTGGGAAGTCAGAGTTTTCCAACCTCTGACTATGAGAAAAGATATGTACCCCGATTTTGCGATCAGGACCCCCCCACATCAAGTGTCATTCCAATGATATTTTTCTGGTCGGAGGTTGGAAAACCCAGACTTCCCACCTTTCTTAGAACGCTTTGAGGTCCTATCTGGTACTCATCCGAGGAGTATAATTTAACTTAACTAATTTTCTGGATGCAGCATAGGTTCACCTGAGGTGGCGGCCATGTTGTTACCAGTTGCATGAGAGCAAAAAGTCAAAAGTGGGCCTCAGTTACTCTTGATGATCGAAACTATTTGTTATTCCCCAATTTTTGATCTTTTCTTACAGATTTAAAGCTACATTGTTGCTAGAAGTCCATCGGTAGTGGTACAAAAACAGATAATCAGGAATGGGCTTCAGTTTCCCCTACACGGTTGAACTTTTTTTTTTTCCTAATTTCTCCAAATTTTATTCTCTCTTTTTTTAAGGACAAATTTCAGGCATCACTGTTCCTACCTCTCAAAACCTGGCGGTGTCACGAGTACCCATTGCCCTCACATGTGCCCGCACGTTTGGCTCCAGCTGCTGCTCGTTGCCTGATTGGCTCCCCTGCTATTTCAACTCAGTGCTCTCATTCACTCCTTGTCAGCCCGTCAACAAACCTTTGCACGCGTTTGGGTCTACCATCTGTTCGGTTTCTGACAGGCGGTCATATTCATGTACAAAACATTTTTGGTTATATTCACACGTCCACATATATGGACATCATTTTTCTCTAACACTACACCATGTAAAAAGATGATGCTTAGTTTTTCTATCCGTGTACAGTAAGCCCGAAACAAAAAATACACATCAAACAAGAGCTTGTGTCTCAAAGGGTTAAGTCTACCTGAGGGGGTGGCCATTTTGCCACCAAAAGTGGCATGAGAGCATAAAATCCGGGGTGGGCTGCTGTTACTCCCAATGGGTTGGAACTAATGTTTTCCTCATTTTCTCACATTTTTTGCTCCCTCCTTTTTCAATGATAAACTAGAGTTGTCGCCGTTGCTTTAAGTCCGTCTGAGTGTGCAGCCATTTGGCCACATGAAGTGTGGAATGCGAACAAGTTATCATCATTTGGCTGTTTATTGGTCGTCACCCAAGCAACCAATGTGCCGTGGTCTCTCAAGTGACATAATGGCCTCTACCACAGGAATGTGATCTCTTTTCTCTCGGATAAATTTGAGGTGCTTTAAATCCATCAGAGTGCAACGGCCAATTTGCAACCAGTAGTTGAATGAGAACAAGTATTCGGGAATGAGTTGCCGATTGGTCGTCACTGGACTGACCAAGATGTTCCATGGGTAGTGAACTAACAGCGAGCACTTGCAGGAATGTGATTTGTTCCGCGATCAGGCGACACAATGGCTACCCCTATGGGAATGTGACTTGTTCCAGGTGCAAGTGACAAAATGGACAGCCCAGCGGGAATGGAATTTGATCTGTGATCAAATGACAAAATGGCCACCCCCACGGGATTGTGTTTGTTCCACGATTAAGTGACAAAATGGCTGCCCCCAAGGGTATGTTATTTGTTCTGTGATGATGATGCAGAGATGTGATTTGTTTTGTGATCAAGCTACAAAATGGACACCCTCACAGGAATGTGACTTGCTCCCGGATAGAGCAACAAAACATGGGAATCTGATTTGAGCCTCTGTCAAGAAAGGCTCGGGCACATTTGAATTCAGGATTCAGGAATTTTTTCAACATTCCCGGAGTAAAGTGCAATTGCCCCTTCACTACATCAGGGCGCAGTGGCGTTCTCACTGTTGTTGTGTTTACATTTAGCGGTGAGAGGCGACGAGAGACGGGGTAAAGAGACAAACAAAAGTCTCCGCCCGAAAGCTAAGACAAGGAAGTTTGACGAAGCGTATGTAGCACTTCACTTCCGACCACAGAAGGAGGCGAGCAAGGACTGGTGTGCTTGCTATGTCAAAAATGTTGGCAGCGGACAGCACAAAGCCAAGAAAATTAAGCTGTCCCTTTAAGACATTACAACCCAATCACACCTATAGGGCGCAAACATGCCCGAAAGGCATAGATTTGACACGATGTGTTATCACCAATATCGAACAATAGTTGTTTTGTCTCCACCAATTTTAAGTGATCACTTAAAAAAAAAGATCCATCTTGAGAAGCACTGGTACAGAGCACAGTACCTGCAAAAAGCAAGCGAGAATTAGCAAATGGACAGAGAGACAGGAAAGAAGAAAAGAATTGCAGACCTTTCAAAGTGAGAAAAGCATACACAAAGGAAAAAGTGGAGGCAAAGAAACACAGACACAAAAAGAGGCAAAAAAACCAGGGCAGAGATATTTTGCCAATCAAAAATGCAACAGGACCTTCACCATCACAATATAGCAGGTTTGAGATTGCAACTGCAAAGGCTTATTCGTTGCTGTAGGTTCCATTATCTCATTTTGAATAGATCGGAATACAATTTTTATCTTACGTACTCTGATCTTTTTAGTTTTTAGTGTTAGGTCAACGTCAAAAAAGAAGAGATAAGGAGAGACTGAAAGGGAATTTGTAAGGCTCCCTTGGAAAAACAAAGCAAAAACAGAAAAGAACAGAAAGCGGTGGGAGTCACATACCTGTACAACCAGCTAGTTGAACAGCTGAAGTGTGTTGATGATGCTTGAAGTTTTGAGTTGTTTGATTAATGTGAATGTGGTTTGTGTATTATATGAATTTCCAGTCATTCCAAATTGGCAAAAACTCTGAACTATGGTGAAAATGACAAGATTTCAGAATCAGAAACACAGATTGTCTGTTCCACCCTGTTAGGTAAAAAAAGATTCAGGAATATAAATTAACAATAGCATTGAATATGGTCAATATTGTTATGCCATGTTGAGAAGTGGGGAACTTTCAATGCACGTCTTTAAAAAAACTAATTTCTTGTGAAGCATCAACAATAAGTGGGACACCATCATGAAGTGGAACACACTTTATTGGATATATATACTTTTTTTAATAAACAAAAGACAAAAAAAGTGGTTGTCCAAAATTATTCAGCCCCATTGAGTTCATACTTTGTAGCGCCACCTTTTGCTACAATTACAGCTGCAAGACGCTTGGGGTATGTCTATCAGTTTTGCACATGGAGAAACTGATATTTTTGCCCATTCCTTCTTGCAAAACAGGTCAAGCTCAGAGAGGTTGAATGGAAAGCATTTGTGAACAGCAGTTTTCAGTTCTTTCCACAGATTTTTCAATTGGATTTAGGTCTGGACTTTAACTTGGCCATTCTAACACCCTGATATGTTTTTGGTGAACCATTCCATAGTAGCTTTTGCTTTATGTTTTGGATCACTGTCTTGTTGGAAGAAATCTCAGTCTCAGGTCTTCCGCGGACTCCATCAGGTTTTCTTCCAGAATATTCCTGTATTTGGCTTCATCCATCTTCCCATCAATTTTAACCATCTTCTCTGTCCCTGCTGAAGAAAAGCAGGCCCAAACCATGATGCTGCCACCACCATGTTTGACTGTGGGGATGGTGTGTTGAGGGTGATGAGCTGTGCTGCTTTTACGCCAAACATAACGTCTATGTTTGAAGTCTGAAATGTGGCAAAAGGTCACAAAGTTTAAGGGGGCCAAATAATTTCGCAAGCCACTGTATAGTAAGGAAATTGATTCAGGACTTTGTCCGATGGAGCGACGCAAACCACCTGCACCTGAACACTACCAAGACCAGGGAGATGGTGGTGGACTTCAGGAGAACCAGAACTCACCCGGTTCCTGTAACCATCAAAGGAGAATGTGTAGAATTTGTCCAGACCTACAAATACCTGGGTGTGCAGCTGGACAACAAACTGGACTGGACTGCCAACACAGAAGCTCTATGTAGGAAAGGGCAAAGCCGACTTTACTTCCTCAGAAGGCTGGCCTCCTTCAACATCTGCAAAAAGCTCCAGAAAATATTCTATGAGACAGCTGTGGCAAGCGCCCTCTTCTATGCGACAGCGTGTTGGGGAGGCAGCGTCAAGAAGAAGGATGCCTCTCGTCTCAATAAACTGGCTAGGAAAGCGAGCTCTGTTGTGGGCATAGAGCTGGACAGCCTAACAACAGTAGCTGAAAGACGGGCACTGGAAAAGCTGCGGTCAATTATGGACAATCCATCGGATCCACTACACAGCATTATCTCCAGACAGAAGAGCAGTTTCAGCGACAGACTGCTGTCACTGTCTTGTACTACGGACAGACTGAAGAGATCTTTTCTTCCTCATGCCATGAGGCTCTTTAACTCCACCCGGCAGAGTAAAAGCCCACAGTAAACCACACCACCTACATTGCATATTACCGAATCTTATTGCAATATGTATTCTGTATAGCACTATTTAGTTATTCTATATAACACGCTACAGTGGGCATTTGCACGTCACACTGGGTATTTGTATATTGTATTCTTTTTGCTTTATTATTGTATTGTTCTCAGCGAAGGGATGCTGCTGGAAATGTGAATTTCCCTTCGGGGATGAATAAAGTATCTATCTATCTATCTATCTATCTATCTATCTATCTATCTATCTATCTATCTATCTATCTATCTATCTATCTATCTATCTATCTATCTATCTATCTATCTATCTATCTATCTATCTATCTATCTATCTAGTGTTCTTAACCAAATGATCTGTTTCAGTTTCTTGAATAAAACATACCATCATAGCCAAAGAACATATTACTTTTTTTTAAGAGTTATTAATTAATATTTACATGTTTAACATTTTGCGGTCCACGTGAAAAGGCCCCGAACTGGGAGCATAACATTCAGAGACATAGTTTAAAAAAACAAGCCATAATTATAATTGTAACCATCCCTGATCTTGATGCACAGTGGGACCAATAATTATTTAGTCAACCACTAATTGTGCAAGTTCGCCCATTTGAAAATATAACAGGCCTGTTATTGTCAACATGGGTAAACCTCAACCATTAGAGACACAATGTGGGTAAAAAAACTGAAATTCACATTGTTTGATTTGAATTTTTTTGCAAATCATGGTGGAAAAAAAGTATTAGGTGAATAACAAAAGCTCACCTCGATACTTTGTTATGTACCCTTTGTTGGCAATGACAGAGGCCAAACATTTTCTGCAACTCTTCACAAGACTTTTCACACTGGTACTTTGGCCCATTCCTCCATGCATATCTCCTCTAGAGCAGTGATGTTTTTGGGCTGTCGCTGGGCAACATGGACTTTTAACTCTCTTCCGAGACTTTATATAGCAGGGGTGGCAAACACGCGGCTCTAGAACCCCATGCAGCTCTTGGCCAATCAGAATGCGTCTCTTTGCCTCATCATATTTTCTATATACTGTGGCTCTTTGCTTTGTTTCATGTTTATTTTTTCCCCCTCTTAAAACACACTTGAATCCATCAGTTAATAACAAATAATAAATAATATTTTGAATTTTATTTGGCAGATTTGTTGTTTTTATGCTGCTCCGGACACATAACTGACTGCCAATCATCTGCGTAGGTTACGTCTAATGCCGGGAAATTTAGTAAACATTTCATGAACATACATACTGTTACCCTTATGGTCAAAATGGCAAAATGCAAAGCGAAACGGAAATAGTGTTATGCTATGTGTGTTATTGGAAATAATATGTTTTTAATTGTGTGTGTTTGTGTGTGCCTGTCTGTCATGGCAGGTCAGTGCCTAGTGTGGCTCTTTGACTCTCACAGTTAAAAATTTCGGCTTTGTGTCAAACGTGTTCGCCACCCCTGTTTTATAGGGTTGAGACCTGGAAACTGGAGAGGCCATACCAGGACCTTGAAAGGCTTCTTACGAAGCCACTCCTTTGTTGCTCTGGCTGTGATTAGGATCATCTTCATGCTAAAATACCCAGCCACATCTTATCTCCAATGGCCTTCCACATGGAAGAAGATGAAATCTCTTGGTACATGGCCCCATTCATTCATTTCTTTACACAGACCAGTCGTCCTGGTCCCTTTGCAGAGAAACAGCCCCAAAGTGTGATGTTTCCACCCCCATGATTCACAGCAAGTATGGTGTTTGTCAGATGCAATTCAGTATTCTTTATCCCCCAAACACGAGAACAAGTGTTTCGGCTAAAAAGTGTATATGTTGGTTTCATCTGACCATAAAAAATTCTCCCGGTCCTCTTCTGGATCATCCAAATGCTGTTTAGCGAACCGCTGAGGTCCCTGGACATGTACTAGCTTGAGAGGTGGACACATCAGACAGTGCAGAATTTAAGTTCATGGTTGTGCATTGTGTAATTGATCATAGTCTTTGTTACTGTGCGCTCTGTTTGTTTATTCACACACTAGACGTGTGGTTCTGGTATTTTTCCTCACCGTTCTCGTTATCATTTTGACGCCATGGAGTGAGATCTTGCATGGAGCCCCAGATCAAGGGAGTTTATCAGTGGTTTTGTATGTCTTCCATTTTCCCACAGTTGATTTCTTTTAACCAAGCGTTTTACCTATTGCAGACAGTTTTCCCAGCCTGGGTTAGGCCTATAATTTTCTGATGTCTTTTGGCAGTTCTTTGGTCTTGGCCATTGTGAAGTTTGGATTGCGAATGGCTGAGGTTGTGTACAGGTGTTTTTTATACCGGTTAAACCTGAGTTTAAACAGGTGCTATTAATACAGATGACAAGAGGAGCCTTGTTAGACCTCGTAAAAAGTTTGACGGACAGAAATCTTGTTTGTTTGAAAGAGACCAAATGCTTATTTTTTACTCAAATTTGTTAATAAACTATTTAAAAATCAAACAATGTGATTTTCTGTTTTTTTCCACATTCTGTCTCTCATGGTTGAGATTTACCCATGTTGACAATTCAGGCCTCTCTAATCTTTCAAGTAGAAGAACTTGCACAATTGGCTGTTGAATAAATTCCTTTTTGCCCTATTGTATTTTTTAATGTTAAATTTATTAGCGTTGTAACAGGATCATAAACTCATGAAACATATTATGTTTTTGGTTTTTTTAAATCATGACACCAAAATGTAGCTACAAACAAAGGATCAGCCATTTGACAATGATCTTCTGGGCACTTTGGGTTGAATTCGGGACAAAAAAACGGAATATGACGCTGTGCAAAATCATGAGAACTAACGCAGGTGTAGCACCTAGTGAAGCTTTTTTGTTGTTTTTTTCCTCTTACATATTCGTGATAAGATAGTTTTGGTCAATGATTACAGTACACATATTGACATGTCAACCTTTTTCGTAACAGTTTTGTATGAGCTAAAAAAAAACAAATCTGCTGTAACTTAAAACTTTGTGGGGAAATTCATACCACTGTAGTTAGCAAACTAGGCTAACATTCTAAAGTTGTTCGAAAAAGAATGGCTGCCCGAAATAAATTTGTTATTTTCCAATATGTCACTTATGGGATGCACAATCCATTAAATTAAAGAATGAAAAAAACATCAGACGCTCTAGAGTTTGAGTAACATAATACTAATTAGCTTACTTAGCTAACTTGTTAAAGAAGCTCAACACAGAAAACAAAGGTTTTATCTTACTACTGTATTTTACAGACTATATTTTGCTCTGTAGTATAATTCGCACCAGCCATAGAACATATATTTTGGAAAGAAAGAACCTATCGAAGGAGCACTGGAGTATAAGTCGCATAATTCTAATGAGCATTCTCAGCCAACCTGTCAAAGGAGCTCAACTCAAAAACAAATACTGGATGTTCTTTTAATTCTATATTAAAGACTATAATTTTCTCCAGAGTGCCACAGGACACGTCTCAGGTAGCCGTTGACCTCATCGGCATTTAAAATGGGTAGGTGGGAATACCTGCTCTCTCTCTTTCCTCGCTCTTTGTTTCTTCGCTCCTGCTTCCAGGACAGCGGCCCAAATAGTGGCCCTAGCAAGCCTTTCCCCCCCTTGGACAAGGGGGGCAAAGAAGGCCAAATCCCAGGGCCTTGGCCCCTTGGGCGAAGAACCCTGGCACAATCCAGTTAGGAGGTTTGGATGTTCTATGGTCATTAGCTACCTCTCAGAACGGCTGAAAGCCGCAGCCGAAGGAGTCTGCAGGAAAGAGAAAGATCTTGTTTTTCTACACGAGGGAGCCCTTCTTCACGAGATTCTTTTTCTGACAAAAAGTTCATAAAAACATAACGGAACAAACTGTTCTTGTTGCTGGGTACAAATAACATTCTGATACGCTATGAAGTGATTCATGATGATTTGAAATGAGTTGATTATCTGCAGATCAGGCTTATTGATCAATACGTTCAACCGCTAAATAATTTATTTGCCCCTCTTTACCACCGCGAGTTTTCTTGTCCACAAGGATTTGATTTTTATTGCCATGTATATAAATCATAGTTTGTTTGGATTCAAACCATGTGACATTATTTGTGTGTCTATATTTTTCATTTCTTATTGATCAATCATTATCAATATCAATGAACTGCAAAATTGATCATTTAAAGCTGAAATACAAATAGTTTGGAGGATTGCTTCCTTTATAATACAATGAGACTAATAGTCTGTCGTTTGCAATAATCTGTGGTCTGTGCAGCCCTTTGAGACTCTTTGTGATTAAGGGCTATACAAATAAACATGACTTGACTTGACTGTATTTCGGAGACTAATCCTGGAGGGGAATTTTGAGCACCACCCGCTGGCCGACTCGGTAACCACCGAAGTAATTTCTGAACAGATTAAATATAATTTAAAGCAATTTTCCCAACAGAGTTTACCTATTGAAGGAGCTCAACACAGTAGACAAAATATATTCTTGCCTTACCGTATTTTACAGATCAAAAGTCGCATTTTTTTGTGATGTTGATTCGATAAAATTGTAATTTAAAGGGCCAGTGTGTATTATTTAGTACATCTGAGTCATTAAAAATCTGTAAACATTAAAAAAATAACACTGATTTAAATGATAAACTAAAAACACATGCACTATGGAGACTGTACTTTTCAAGATATCGTAGGTCAAGAAATGTGCATTGTTTTATAAAGCATGAGCATCACATAGATGAAGCTGACATAATCGTCTGCCATCGTTTTGCACGACTTGAAGAAACAAAACCCTTGCACTGACTTATCTAGTTTTTTAAATGTATGTCTGTGTTTTGGGATCCCTAATAACTCGGATCGGTGATCAAAGCAGCATGAAAAAATAAACTCGTCACGCGTCTTACTCATACAGACAATATATAGAACATTGTAACATAAATTACATTTCAAACTACATTTTTTTCCACCAACTGATAAAACTAAAAGAAAAGGATGAACAAATAGGTTTACCTACGTCGATGGAGCGAGGGGGCGCGGCCTCTGTCGATGACGTCACAAGGATGTTGCCGAGACAACGAGAAGGCTTCCTACTACAGTAAAAAGGCAACACGGAGACTTTTCCAGCCTCTCAAATCTGTTGAATTTCGGCTACAAACACAAAAGTAAGATAAATATTCTTTATTTGTCTTCATTCGTGGGCAGAGTACCCAAGAACAAACAGAAGAAAAAAAGAAAAAACTGCGGTGCTAGGTGGCGCAGCAATATAATAATAATAATAATGATTATAAAGATGATAATGATAAAAAATACCATCCATCCATCCATCCATCCATCCATCCATCCATCCATTATCTTCACTGCTTATCCTCAGTAGGGTCGCGAGGGTGCTAGAGCCCATCCCAGCTATCTTTGGGCAGTGGGCAGGGGACACCCAGAACTGGTTGCAGGCAGGGCACACAGGGACAGACAACTCGCTTACTTACACGTAGGGACAATTTGGACCGGCCAATTAACTTGACAAGCATGTTTTTGGAATGTGGGAGAAAACCGGAGTGCCCGCAGGAAACCCACACAGCACGGGAAGAACATGCAAACTCCACACAGGAGGATTCGATCCCATGACCTTAAAACTGTGCCGCTGACGCGCTAACCACTCATCTGCCGTGCTGCATATTATTTATAATAATACTAATAATCACAATAACAATAATGATAATAATAATAATAATGAGATGAAGACGAAGTAGAAGAAGAAGAAGTAGAAGAAGAAGAAAAAAATAATAATCTTTGGTAGACAGTTTGATAGATACCAGGGTCGGGAACCTTTTTCACCCAAAGAGTAACAATAGCATTATATTTAGATTTATGTCATGAAACGGACCAGGAATCAGGAATTTGGAACTCATTTGCGTAGACGATCTGTCACTTTAATTGAGAAAGAAAAGTTGTCCAACACACAAACGGACCAAAAACAAAACAAAGCAGGCTCAAATGCAGGCAAAACTACAGACTAGGCATTTAATGGGATTAAACAGAATTTGCAGGAATCTCTCAGAATGTTACACCGAAGTACAACAAAGTCCAACAGGCACAACAAGAATAAACAGGTATCAAACAGGCATGAACAGGTTTTCAACAAGGGTAAACAATGATCTGGCAAAGGGCAGTTCCAAAACGCATGTTTAAGTACCCATAGGAGTAATCAGGAAAATGCAGGTCAGCCGGTGTCAAGGGGCGGGGCCAGCTGGGCACCATGACAACCGTGCAAGACATGACAGATTTATATTTTTTATTTTAGTGAAGGGACCATACCATATATTTTAAGACAGAAATTACCCAAAGCTGCTTTCCAGGCAAAAGTAAATTTTTCAGTACATTTTGTTTCACTGTGTGACCTTAGATTATTTGAAATAAAATATGAAATTATAATAATGCCACAGCCTGTGTCCAATATCAACAAATATACCAATTTGAACCTGTCTCCCTACCATGATTACTTAAGATCGTGGAGGATCATTTTGACCTTTATTTTGTTTCTAAATAATGGCTTCAAAACGAGATGCAGGCAGAGTTCTTTTGTAAAAATGTCACAAGAAACTGCAAATGAAAAAGTTCACGGATGTACCTTATTTACGTTCAGCAGAGTGGGCGCCTGTGAGAGAAAGGGAAGGGTGCCATGTGTGCAGAGATCTGCCCACCTCTTCTGCTCACTATATCAAATTTCTCTGTGTTCTTGGCTGGCGTTTTTGCGTGTTTGTTCTGTGGGTTTTTTTTTTTACCATAAAGTGTCTCAACAGTGAAAATATATTATTTTATGAGCTTTCATACAAAGCCAAAACAGGGTATGTTAATGGGACATCTTGGACTGTAAATCGCAGTTGAGACTGCTCTTTATATCCTGGACCGAACCTATTGAAGTATAAACATTGCTTAGCATATGCATGCACAGAACATGACGTTGGGCCTGTCAGAATTGGATCTCTACAGAGGAAATTTATACAAGCAGCATTTTATCTCCAAACCATTAGGTACTCATGATATATTTGGCTTGTGAGCCATAAGTTTCTGACCTCCTACACTGATGATCATGAGGGGCGGCAGTAGAGCGATCGTTTTAGGATTAAGGGATCCCAGTTCGAATCCCGGCTTGTCCGTGTTACATGCCGAAGTGTCCTTGGGTAAGACACTGAAACCCCAATACCCCCAATAAGCAGGTTAGCGCCTTACATGGCTGCACAGATCACAGCCGCTATTGGGAAATGTGAAGCATAATGTAAAGCGCTTTGGGAAGTCATTGACTTAATAATAATAATAATAATAATAATTTCCTTTGTATTGTCATTCTTTGTAACAATGTACACAGAACGAAATGTCGATACACCTGACCCGTTGTAGCGAGTCGGTGCAGCCGCAACCAGAGGGCGCCGCCATTATACCAATTAGGTATGTGTCGGTCGAGGCGCGAACCAGCGACCTCCCAGTCTCAAAGCCGGCACACTACCATCTAGGCTACTGATGAAAAGCGCTATAGAAATGCAGATCATTTCATTTCATTTCATGAGATTATCATTAAAAATGTTTTCTTTTTCCTTTGTCATTTTTCCAGTTTAATTGATTAATACTGTTAAAATTTAATGAATGAACTGGTTTTATTATATTGTATACTTCTCTCCCCTTATGTATTTGATGTATTTATTTATTCAGTTATTTTAGCTTTCTGGACGGTGGAAAAAAGAAAACAAATTGTTGATAGGTAGCTCGGAGGCGACCATGGAGGAGGTGGTCCAGCCCCTGAGAGTCCCGCCCCAGATGTCCATCTACGCTGACCAGCACAACATCATTCACCTGGTGCAAGTAAGCCCCACTCAGAGGGAACCCAACTTACATGAGCAGCCAGCAAAACAGAAAAAAAAGATGAATAATATTGTTATTGGAGATTTTTTGGGATTCAAAGGTTAGACAAATAAATGTTAAATCTGTAAACCAAAAGTTTATTGTAGGATGATTTTTAATTATTTCGTGATCGACCGATATGGGTTTTTCAGAGTTATTAAGAGGAGGCTGATTACTGATATTTGGAGTCAATCTTTATTTACTGTAAAAGCTGAAAAATTGGCGTGAGAACTTTTTAATAATGCAAATGTCAAGACCAGAACGGAACAGAGATTTGCTGACGGAGAGTGAAAGGGCTGAGCTTAAAAAGGGACAGGGAACCAATCACCTGTGCCCGCCAAACGAGCGGGCACAGGTGATCCAAATCCATATTCATGACAACAAAAGGGCATTTGTTATGAATTCAAACAACATTTTCATAATTCCGTGAATCTTTTTACAGAAAATAAATTAAAATTTCAACACAATTAACATGACTAATCTTTCACTTAAACCGAAAACTAAGTGCAGGAAATTAAATTAGGATTATCAACAACTTGTATAAAAGTACGTAAAAAAATTAAATAACTCCCTGATTTTTCACAATAGATAAATAAAAATATAATACAACCAAAATGACTTCAAGTAACCTAAAACAAAAAAGTGCATCGAAATTTCAATAAAGTTTATGAATTGGAAAGTGTGGACACTTCTGGTTTAGAGACAGACCGACAAACGTTATGGTAACAGCTTACTCACTTTCACCTTAGCATGCTTTTTATGCTCTCTTTCAATCACAAACACACGCTTGATTGACAAACTAATGTTATGATAAGAGCTAATATATCTGTCACCACCTAAACATGCTCCTCTGCAGCAAGTTAACCCCATTTTTTAACCTATTTATTTATCGCAAGCACGCTTTCCCATCACGGACACAGTCATTTATAGACAGGTTGGCTGAGCTGCCGCTCTAACGTTATTGTCCCTGCTTCAGTGGCTTTGCCCCCAGTCGTTTATCCATTTAGAAGGCGTGTGATGGGTAGCGAGGAGAGAGGAGGATAGGTGGGGTAGGAGCCAGAAAGAGAGAGTCTCGGGCGGCTACATCTCAGACTTAATAATCGACCTGTCAAATAAATAAAAAAGCCGATACCGATATTCGTCAAATTTCCAAATATTAGTGCCGATAATCTGCCTGCCTGATCATAGGTTGACCTGTAATAAACATATGTAATCTTTCTATACATATAAATTAATGTGAAAATTGGACTTGAAAATCTTCCAAGTGTGCTTGTGGCCGCCGAACTGCAAAAGAAAAATGTGGCTCGGACTTCTGGTGCCCATCTAATATCCTCCATAATTGCGTTCAGGCGATCGAGATCCACAGTCACCTCTTTTTCAGAGTCTGGTGTCCAGTCTGGCCGTGGAGCAACCGGAAGACCCCATTGAGTATCTTCTTCTTCTACTGCAGGACAGCAGCGTGCATGGTGCGTCAATACAACTTCCCGTATGCAAAATGCATGAAGACCAGTGGTCCCCAAACTTTTTCCAGTGAGGCCCACTTATCTTTTCAATTCTCTAAGGACGGGCCAAGGGATTTGTTTTTAACAGAAAAAGTGTGACGATTGCAGGAGTGCCTACATTTAAAAATGTATTGTTTACAGAAAGCCACAATAAAATAACACTTCTGGATTCTTCACAGAACAAAAGTTAGAAAACAAATAAAAACACTTCATTAAATTAATATCTGGATCCTTTAAAGAACAATTGTCAGAAAATAAATAGCATTATTTATGAATTGAATAATAACCAAATTACACTTTGTGGGTTTTTCACTGAAAAAAAGCCATGAGATATAAACTTAGCATGTCCAAGATCAGCTTAGTTGTCAGGGCACTGG
The DNA here is from genome assembly GCF_059441175.1 of Urocampus carinirostris. Classification (NCBI taxonomy): domain Eukaryota; kingdom Metazoa; phylum Chordata; class Actinopteri; order Syngnathiformes; family Syngnathidae; genus Urocampus; species Urocampus carinirostris. Next base: position 10,195,587 of record NC_142353.1, on the reverse strand, counting down.
ACTGGACCACCAACGGTAAAGATGACTTGCGAAAAGACAGTAGATGTTACATTATTATCACATTATCCTTACTCACAGTATCTGAGACAATTTTGTCGTGCGTTTTATATGTTACAATGAAAATAATTCTATTCTTCTACCCCAGGCATTTTAAGCGACAAAATTATTCTCACTGTACCGTGAAATGCAAAGCAAAATTAACATTCCCCTCTGGTGGGTTGTGTTACAATGTGATAAAACGTGTGCCTTTTCATATGTTATCTTTATCACCGTCGCGACCGAGGAATTCATCCTGATATAACCATAAACACACACCCAGACTTTGAGTCCTATTTTAGGTATAAAAAAATTGCATCACGAAGTGTCGTTGGGTAAGACACTGAACCCCTAATACCCCCAATAAGCAGGTTAGCGCCTCACATGGCAGCACGGCCGCTTTTGGGAAATGTGAAGCACAATGTAAAGCGCTTTGGGAAGTCTGAACTTGAAAAGCGCTATATAAATGCAGATCATTTCATTTCATTTCATCCGGCCTCAACTTTGGGACCACTTATGTAGACTATACAATTTGCGTTTGTTCTAGTTCCCAGGGTGGTCCTGATCGGTCCCCCCGCAGTGGGCAAGACCACGTTGGTGAGTAACACGCTCCCATCACTCTGGAACGGCATGACCGAGCTCTCTTGTCCTTTCTGCAGGCTGGGAAGCTGTGCGCAGAACTTGGGGCGGTCCACGTCACCATTGAAACGCTACTTGCGGAATCAACGTCCCTGGGGGAGCATGCGCGCCTCCTTGCGCTGGAGCAGCAGGTGCGTATGTAAAAGCGTCCCCTGCTGGGAAGTTGGCCTCATTGTGCATGCGTGTGCAGGAGGTGCCCGATGACATGCTGGTGGATTTGATCCGAGGAAGACTCAAACGCTCTGATTGCTTCAACGCGGTATGCCAGAGTCCTCAATTGCACAAAACCCCAGACTTTGGACTTTGGTGTCCCGGTTTCAGGGCTGGGTTCTGGACGGGCTTCCTCAAACGCGGCTGCAGGCACGAAGTCTCCAACAGGGCGGCGTTATACCCAAACATGTCGGTAGGTGGAATATACTTCCTCTCCAACAACTGTTTTGATAGAAAAAAGGTCAAGAGAGTCGAACTAAAAAAAGCAGCAAGACAACTAAAATACCTCGAATTGCACAATCTTTTGAAAATAAATTCAGAAATGCAAATACTGACAACAATACAATGCAAAAACCTTTACCACTATAAAAACAAAATGCTTCTACCACAACTGCAGTCAGAGTCACAGTCAGAATAAAATAAAAAAAAGTAACGTATATATTTTATAACAATATCAACTCGAAGAACTAAAATACCTTTGTAAAATATTTTGAAAATGAAGTCAAAGTGTAAATATTGTAAACAATGCAATGCAAAAACCTTAAAGCCCCAGTGTGTGATACAGAGATCCCATGATTAGCGCCCTCCTTAATCTGTCCTCACGGTGTGCTGTCTTACAGAACACAGTGCACGATACAATGATATCAATGACAATAAAGACCAAATCCATTAAATTTGAAACCCACAAAGGAGTGAACCAGCAATAACTAAGATGCGAAGTAACGAGGGGTCTCTGTATTTGACCACTAGATGGCACTGTATTGTCTGCTGCGAACGAAAACCAGTCCCATGTGCATAGTGTGGCAGCAAGATGCCAAACAAACATAACGGCGACTTCTAGGTAGAGTATCACTATGTATAAGATATACACATTTCTCGACCTATTCATATCAATATTGTTGTTGTTGTTTTTTTACTGAAAGTTTTTGTTACACTAAGAGGCACTACATATTACACACGGTCCCTTTAACAGTATAAAAAAGTTAATAACTGTTTTAGAACAAAAGTCAAGAGAGTCAAATTAAAAAAAATTAAGCAACAACGTAACGAAAATACTAATTCTGTGTAACAGTACCGTCCAGTCCACAATATTTTAAAAATAGTCAGTGATGCAATTAAAGTGAAAACACAATTGGATCAAATTTGAAAGTTTCAATGGATGTATAATCTTACGACCCGTTAACAACATGATTATACGGATATTTGAAATGGAAAGACCACAGAGATCCCAAGACAATAGGATCAATCCAGTCCAAGTACTCTGTCACTATCGATAATATTGATATTTGGATCAATCCGGCCATCCTTATATAGAACCTTTACATGCACAGTTCGGCTTGACGCAGCCGAAGATGTTCTGCTGGAGCGGTACAGAGGACGGATGCAGGACCCACTCGCTGCAGGTAGATTGGGGGGGTTTACGACGGGTGAGGCATCTCACTATTGAGGGGGCGTGGCTTCAGACAGGTGAGACACCTCGCCTGTGCTCTTCCTGGTTTTCAGAGGAGGAAGCAGCAGCAGAGAAGAAGCTAGCGGCCGGCGACGCAGGCCTGCGAGTGGACCTGCAGCGGTACCGCTGCAAGGTGACGGGCTTAAGCTCCGCCTACCAGCACATCCTCAAGACGGTAGACGCTGACCAGCCGCCAGATGATGTCTACCAGCAAGGTTACCTTTGACTTTGTGGGGGTTTTTTGTGTGCCAGGTTCTGGCATGGCCACAGAATTGGAGCCTTTAAAAGTAGACACAAAGTTGGATTTTAAAAAGGATTTACTGACTTAAAGGAATCAATATCAGGGAGTGTGCAGGAACAGAACAAGGGCGTTTATTGAGGTGTTCAGAATTTAAATAAATTAAACCTATTCTAACACAGGTTCCACTACCCATACCTGCTACAACACGTTGAGACACTAGCTAAACTGAATGAACAAAAAGAGAAAGTGAGAAGACACACAAGTGTTGGGACAAAAACTTGATATAACTGAACAAAAAATGAAAGTGAGAAGATGCAGGACATGTTGGACCACAAACCTCTAACCAAAATACATCAGAGCTATTCTAACATAGGCTCCACTACCTATCCCTGGTTCAACATGTTGAAACACTAACTAGAACCAAATGAACAAAACAAGAAAGTGAGAAGACACAGGATATGTTGGAACACAAACTTGCTTTAACCCAAAAAAAACATGAAAGTAAAAAGATGCAGGATATGGTGGACCAAAAACGTGCTGTCACCGAACAAAACATGAAAATGAGATGATGCAGTATAGATAGATAGATAGATAGATAGATACTTTGTTCATCCCCGAAGGGAAATTCACATTTCCAGCAGCATCCCTGAGCTGAGAACAATCGAGAACAATCGAAAATAACACGGGAGCTGCTGGAGTGGCTGCCATTCGTGACGGCGCCGGAAGAAAAGATTCAATTTGAATCATTTACAAACAAACAAACAATTGAATCATGTACAAACAAACAAACAAAATATTCATGTTTTAATAAGTGGAATGTTAATAAAATATTTCTGATACTGATATAACCAGATAAAACTAATTTTAAGTTACCTGTCCAAATGAATGTTGTGCCATCTCACCTTTCCCACTCTCTCTCCTGCAGTTGACTTGCTGCTTCTCGCTCCTGAAACTAATACATGCTGGAACACAAATTTTCTCTAACTGAACAAAACATTTAAACATTTGCTCAATCAATTTCTTTTTCTGTGTGTTCCCGGCACAGCGGTGGCCTTCCTGCGAACACGGCGTTGTTCCAGGACCCCCCGAGTTCTCCTTTTGGGTCCACCAGGCTCAGGCAAGCGCCTCCAAGCTAGAATGCTAGCGGAAAAATACAAAATGGTTGACGGTAAGTGCTCTGGGGCCAGGTGTGCGCATGTTTTCCGGTGCACTCAAGTCCAGAGTTTAGTGTGTTGCAGCGACTTGCTCCGTTGGGCCGAGGCTGACCCGTCCCAGGTGGGGGATGAAGTCCGATCCTACCTTCAGAACAATCGGACAGGTGGGCAGAGCTTGTGGGAATTAGCAATAGCCTCATTGTAATTGTTGTTTGTGTGTGTGCGTGTTCCAGTTCCTCTGAGCGTGACCTTGAAAGTTTTTCAAGAACGGTTGAACCGTGCCGACTGCAGCCAGCGAGGTTGGATATTGCATCATCTGCCGTGCGACTTGCAGCACGCTGAGCACCTGACACGTACGCTCAACGCCCCCAACAGGTCGGAGGCACTTGCATGTGCACATATACAACAGCAGCTGACATTGACAATAGCAATGACACACAACACTAACAGACACGTGTTCAAACAATACGTCGGCAGAATTTTGGCACTAATAAAACTCCATGGCACACATTACACATGCACATATGCAGCAACAACTGATCTCAAAATGAGCAATGAGACATATGCACCTAGCAACAAGACACAAGACTGAGGGAACGCCACATGACATTGTCAAATTATACAACAGCAGAATTTTAACACAAATAAGATACCATAGTACAACTGCACATATACAATGGCAGCTAACATTGAAAATAGCAATGACACACAACACTAGCAGATAAGCAGAATGTTGTCACAGGTACATGTCACAGTGCACATATAATACGGCAGCTGACGTTGACACGAGAAACGACACTTTACATATGCACACAGCTATGAAATGCCACACTAACGTTTGCCGAATGACAGATAGAAATGAAATGAAATGATTTGCATTTATATAGTGCTTTTCAAGTCAATGACTTCCCAAAGCGCTTTACAATGTGCTTCACATTTCCCAATAGCGACCGTGCAGCCATGTAAGGCGCTAACCTGCTTATTGGGGGCATTAGGGGTTCAGTGTCTTACCCAAGGACACTTTGACATGTAACACGGAGGAGCCGGGATTCGAACTGCGATCTCTCGATCCCAAGACGAGCGCTCTACCTCCTGAGCCACTGTAGAATCAATCTACATGTCAGTAGAATTTTGAAACTAATGGAACATCATTTTATATAGACCGGTAGACGTAATGTTGCCACTAATGGAACATCATTTTATATGTAGACGGAATTTTATCACTAATTGGAGGTTTTTGTTCTTGTGTGTGCAGGGTTTTCTTCCTGGAGTTGACTGATGACGTTTGTTTGCAACGGACCATCACCAAGCTCAGTCCAACTGATTCCAGGTCAGTTTAGAGGCCCAAGAAGTCCTTACTAAAAAAACAGCTCAAATTCATAAAATCCATCCATCCATCCATTCATCATCTATCGTTTATCCGGGCTTGGGTCTCATGGAAGCAGCCTTAGCAGGAAAGCCCAGACCTCTCTAACCCAAGCCACTTTGTCCAGCTCGTCTGACAGGATTTTGAGGCGTTCCGACCTTTGTCCTGATAAGACCACCTACAGGGCTCCCAGAGGAACACGGTCAAATGCCTTTTCCTTTCCAAGTCCACAAAACACAAGTAAACTGGATAGGCAAACTCCCATACACCCTCGAGGACCCTGCAGAGTGTGTAGAGCTGGTCCACTGTTCCACGGCCTGGACAAAAAACACGTTCCTCCTAATCATGCCGCTCCTGCCGGACCTCCAGCCGCCCGGGACACTCTCTTTCTGGCTCCTACCCCACCCATCCTCCACTCTCCTCGCTACCCATCACACGCCTTCCAAATGGATAAACGACTGGGGGCAAAGCCACTGAAGCAGGGACAATAACGTTAGAGCGGCAGCTCAGCCAACCTGTCTTGAAATGACTGTGTCCGTGATGGGAACGCGTGCTTGCGATAAATAGATAGGGTAAAAATTTGGGTAAACATGCTGCAGAGGAGCCTGCCCCTCCTGCCGGACCTCCAGACTTGGCTCTAGAGGGCGGAGGCCTGGTAACCGACGTCCTGATGAGTGAAATTGTGTCCCAATGTAATGTCCTGTCGTAAGGGGTCTGTGAGCTGCACTTCGTCTGGCCCCTCACCTAGGACCTGTTTGTCATGGGTGACCCTACAAGGGCTTGAGGCCCCGGACAACATAGCTCCTAGGGTTATGATATGATATGATATGATATGATATGATATGATATGATATGATATGATATGATATGATATTATATTATATTATATTATATTATATTATATTATATTATATTATATTATATTATATTATATTATATTATATTATATTATATTATATTATATTATATTATATTATATTATATTATCCATCCAGCCATCCATTATCTACACCACTTATCCTTACAAGGGTTGCCCAATGTTGACAACAGTTCTTTGTAGGGTCCAATGTGCCCTCTTATGGTTCATGTGTCACATGGGCTACGTATTTGATGCTTAGAATTTTCCTTTAGCTACGCATCTCCTTGACATGGGTTTTCCTTTCCAGTTTTGCTGTGAGAGTCCATGTCAAGTGTAGAGAACGATGGAAGTTGCCAGCATTTGCATGAGTCTGATCTTTGAATTCACTGCTATGTTCTGTCCCTCCAGATGTGTTTAAATCTGGCAAGTGTGGCCGTGGTTTAAGCTATCCTGGCCATGTTTTCTTGTTCTGACCCCTCTTCTGATATGACAGCGCCAAGATATTTAAATTTGGTGAGAGGTTCTAACTCTCTGTGGATGATGGTGATGTTTGTGGTGATACCATGGGGATTGTTGGTCATTACTTTTGTTTATTCTGTGCTGATTTTCATTCCATACTGGGTTAATGCTTTGTCCAGGCGATTGATCAGATTTCTGAGTTCCTATCTGTCTCCTGCCAATCCAACAATATCATCAGCAAAACGGAGGTTAGTGATGTTGTGTCCCCCAATACTGACCCTACGTCATGTAGATCCAGAGCTTTGGACATGATCCTCTCCAGGAATATGTTGAATAAATTTGGGGAGAAAATGCAGCCTTGTCTCTCGCCGACTAGAGTTCGAAACTACGCTCCAATAATACCATTAATAAGTATTGCACCGTTGGCATTGGCATACAGTTGTTCAAAGGTATGAACTAGTGGTGGGCCATAAAGCAACTTGCCATACTCTGTTAAACACTACCTTGAAATCAACAAAAACATGATTGAGGTCTCTCTGGTGTTGTTGAAACTTCTCACATAGGATTTGCAAATTTAAAATCTGTTCCGTGGTGCTCCTTTCCTCCCTGAAACATGCCTTTTCTTCGGCTAGGATGTTTCAGCATGTGGTTTCAGTCTGTTCAGCAGGACCTTTAACATTCCTTAGCTTGCATGGCTGATGAGACAGAGGGTTCTTTAGTTGGATGGTTGAAGGTTTCCTTTTGTTGATAGCATAATTACTATGAATTTTGTCCATGCAGACGGCCACTGTCCTGTTTGTAAGATCTTTTTGCATATCTTTATCTAAATTTCTATCATTTGCTCACCACCCTTTCGTATGAGTTCTGATAGAATGTTGTCGATTCCTGGATACTTTCCGTTCTTCAGTGATTTAATTGCTGCCTCTACCTGTTCTCTGAAGATAGGGAAGTCGTAGGGAATTCTTAAGGACTAAAGGGTCTACCTGTGTCAGGTGGTTGCACAGTTTGGGGCAGTATTCTGTCAGTCTATTCATGATATCTTCAGTTAGCTTATTCCCTGCGTCATCCTGAACGCTGCTGACTTTTGCCTGTTTTGTTTGTGTGAGGTATTTTACAATCTGGAAGGCCTTCTTTGAATTGTTCCTATTGAGGCACTTTTCTAAGTCCGAGGGTTGGTCTTTAATCCATTTCTCCTTTGCTTCTCTCAAGCTTTTTCAGATTTTCTTTTTGGCTGCTTTATACTTGGCTGCTCCTCAGGGGCTGTTTATTTTCTTCTTTAGTTCCCAGGGCTTTATCTTCCTCCGGTGTTTTCCAACAATTTATTTCGCTGTTCAGTTATTGTCTCAGAGAACTTGGTTGACAGGGTTTTTAAATCTTTGCCCTGGGCAAGCAAAGAAGCAAGCTTCCCGCCAATAAAGGCCCGGAAGCTCTCGACCACCTGTGAATCATTCAGTCGCTCAGGGTCAAACTTGATCAGTGGGTTCCGTGACTTCTTGACCTTCTGGAGGCGAACGCGAAAGTTCACCATGACCAGGTAGTGATCGATTCCCACATCCGCTCCTGGATATGTGCGCGTGCTTGCTGTCTCGAGTCCACATTGAAACTTTGTGGAATCATGATGTAGTCAACCTGACTGTAGTGGGTTCCGTCGTCATGGTGCTTTGTCCATTTTCTTGAATTCTTGTGGTTGTCAAGAGTGTTTGCCAGCACCAAATTGTTGGAGCTCGCTAGTTCAAGAAGACGTTGTCCTCTTTCATTAGTTTGTAGGTTAGAGCTTGTTCCACATGTTTTCTCCCATTCACACCAATTTGGGCGTTCCAGTCGCCTTGTAGGTAATGATATCTTTCTTTGGTGCTTTATCTATGACGTCTTTAACCCAAGCATAAAAGTCCTTTTTTTTTTTTTACTGTGTTCTAATGTTGGTGCATAGGCCAAGATGATTTGGATGTTGAATTGCAAGGCACTGAGGCGTATTGTGATGAACCTGCTAGTACAGAGGCCTTGATGTTTTTGTGCACCAAGAAAACACAGCCCTCATCAGTTGTCATTTCTGAAAGGTTTTTCCATCTGGTCTCACATAGCCCAAAAGGTCCCAAGAGTATCTTTCTGTATCATAGATTATATACTATGACATTATATTATGTTATCTATCTATCCATCCAATATCTGCACCACCTATCCTTACTAGGGTTGCAGGGGTGCTGGAGCTCATTCTAGCTAGTGGGCAGGGGACACCCTGAACTGGTTACCAGCCAGTTGCAGGGCACACAAAGACAGAGAACTCACTCACTCATTCACACCTCGGGACAAATTCTGACCGACCAATTAACCTGACATGCATGTTTTTGGAATGTGGGAGGGAACCTGAGTGCCCTGAGCAACCCTCCGCAAGCACAGGGATATGAAATCATATTTATTCATATTATATCATATTATATTATTGTCCAACTATATACTGAAGCCATATCCACATTGTGGGAGGTGGCTTGAGTAAAGAACACAATCACATTCACCAGACATTCATTCACCTTCGCTCTTCCCAACCTGACACCGAACACTGAGCCCATGCCACAAAAAGGGATGAGTTGCTGTGCCATACATATTATGTTCTGTTGTGGCAGAGAAAACTTGAATATCAGCGTATTTTCCTGTTTGGAAAGAAGAAGAGCAATGGCACCTCTTTTATACAAATTTAAATTCTCTTTTTAGCCTGCAGATAGCGCCCTTTGACGCGCGCGAATGTGAGGACCACATGCGCGCTGTCGCGCACGCGCTTGGCGTCTACAGGACTCACACCGCGGGCCTGCAGGTGCGTACGTGTTTATGCGTGCATGCGTTTTCATCGTGGTGCTCATTTTCCACGCGCATGCGTGTAGCGTGTGTTTTCAGACGGCGTGCACGTGGACGGTGATCAAGATCCTCAGTGCGTCTTTGAGGCTTTGGATAAACAGCTGACTATACAAAGCCACACCCATTAACACACTGACCCCGCCCACCAACGCACTGGCATCGCCTGCAAATGTATTAGGACGCCAATTTTTAATATTGTAGAGGCTTTGCGTGCTTTATGTGTCCCACGGGCAAATATGATTTCAATAAATTGTGATTTATTGACCATGTACTGATCTCTGTGTCAACCAAACGTGCAAAGAGTTCAATTTAGAAAATAAAACGGAAAAAAGTGTCAATTACATACCTGTCAACCTCCACGGCTCCATGCCCTTACAAAATGTTGTATTTTCCCTTACAAAATACTCTTACACCATTTTTTTCAAACGTGTTTATTTATGTACCGTATTTTCCGCACTATAAGGCGCACCTAAAAGTCTTATTTTTTTTCAAAAGCTGACCATGCGCCTTATAACACAGTGCGCCTTATATATGGCTCAATATTAAATTCGCAAGGTCTCGCAACTACGAGAAACAGCCGCCGACTCCATTTTTCGCGCTGTGCATACTGGGAAATATTAAACGATGGGTAGTTGCCGGAGGCGTGTTCAGGAGAGTGATCAGACATGTAGTCTCTTGATAATCGCTTGCCGCGCACTGCTGAACGGTTGTAATCGCTCACTGTGATTGCCTTACTGATCCAAAATGGCCGACGACAGTACAATGGATTTCGTTCTACAGCTTGCTTTGAGCGAGTTGGCTGATAGGAGCGACAGTTCGCATATTGACACAGTTAAGGTTATCATAAACGCAGTGGAAGGGAGTGCATCTAACAGTCAAGAAGAGGCTTTGGGGACTGGCCGCATCACAAACTATGTGGAGGACATTGTCCCGACCTACAGAGACCCACTTTTTCGTGCTCACTTCAGGTTATCAAGATCGTCGATTCAGGTAGATCTAACGTACACATGTAATAGTGCCTTTATTCGAAAGCTTCAAATAGCGATCAGATCTTTAATGGCCGGATTTGGGTTTCCATTGCGAGGATTTAATAGTTGCCTATAATGTTTTATGCTAAAGAAACAGCCTAAGGAATGATGTCAAGCATATAATTTCCCTTCAAAGGTATAAGCCTTTTGTATAGGGTCAAACAAATCATGTAAACATATTTCATTAATGTATTAATTCTTGAACAATCAAATTTGCACCCTTATCTCTTCAAAATATACACTTTGGGAAATGTGGACCACTGTTATTTTAAAAATGTATGGTGATTATTTACCCGTTGATAATTTATAATTTATCCATTTTTGTCAAGAATTGAGAGAGTGAAGTTTATTTCAGTAGCTCAGGAGGTAGAGCGCTCGTCTTGGGATCAAGGGATCCCAGTTCGAATCCCGGCTCGTCCGTGTTACATGTCGAAGTGTCCTTGGGTAAGACACTGAACCCCTAATACCCCCAATAAGCAGGTTAGCGCCTTACATGGCTGCAAGGCCGCTATTGGGAAATGTGGAGCACATTGTAAAGCGCTTTGGGAAGTCATTGACTTGAAAAGCGCTATATAAATGCAGATCATTTCATTTTCATTTCATTTTATTTGAGACACAATGTATTTCATATGTATTGTTCCAATGTTGTTTTTAATGCTGACATTTTGAACATTACAGAAGTTGTTAGAAGTTATTGGACCCTTCACTGAAGTCAGGACCATGTCACTGGAGAAGAGAACTTTGGCCTGTATATGGTATTTAAGTAATACAGAAACATTCCGCAGTGTTGCCGACAGATTTGGGCTCAGTAAGGGATCCTTACACTACTATTTGATGAATTTTTCTAGAACAATTACAAAAAATGACATCTTGAAAACTTTTATCAAGTGGCCACGTCATACAAAGGAGGATTTGGAGCCCATAGCTACAAGAAATGCAGCGCGGAATGGCTTTCCAGGAGCCATTGGATTTATTGATGGTACTTACATCCCCATACCTGGACCTAAGAGCTTTCGAGACTCCTATATTTGTAGGAAGGGTTATCCTGCCTTCCATCTCCAGTGTGTTTGCGACAGTAGTTTAAGTTTCCTGGATGTGTACTGTGCCTATCCTGGATCTGTGCATGATGCACGGGTATTCAGAAACAGCTACTTGGCAATGAAGTTGGAGCGTGATCCCTTACCTCCGGAATACCATCTATTGGGAGATTCTGCTTATGGCCTCTCAACATCTTTGATAGTGCCATATAGAGACAATGGTCACTTGACAAGTGAGGAAAAAATCTTCAATTTCAAACACAGCTCAACCCGTGTTGATATTGAAAGATGTTTTGCCCTTCTTAAGGGTAAATTTAGAAAACTGAAGTATCTCGACATGAGAAATGTTAGAGACATTCCACAAGTTGTCATCACATGTTGCGTACCACACAATTTCATCCTTAAGTATGAAAATGTTGAGCTGGACCAGGAAATTGAGGAATGTGCCCCAGAGGAAGAAATGCCAAGTGCATGTTGTGTTCAAAACAAACACCAAGACAAACATGCCCTTGATAAGAGAGATCACATCAAGTTTCTTTTAGCATGAATTTTCTTGGTGTCATGAACTGTCTGGATATCTTGTAATAAATATGAAGAGTAATAAGAATTTGTGGCATCATTTGTGTTTGTAGAATTGTGCTAAAACAGTTTAACACCAGCGCTTGTCATCATATGTTCAAGAAATATTTCAAGAAATGGCCACGTGATAGGTTGCACAACTACCCTTGAGGCTAATTTAGCAGTCTGTTAAATACGCTGCTGATTGAAAGCTGTTTTGATACCAACTACAACAAATGAGGATACATCATTTCTATTGTTGATATTTACTTCAGCACTCTTAAGAGTTAAAATCATTAGATGAGTCTGACAGTTACATAGACACCGAAAGTAAAAGATCTTCTTTATTCAGTTATAAAATTCGGCTTGTATTGTTTATGGGCAACCTGACTCAAAGGGTGCGGGTCCGAATCCTGCATGGGACTCGTCCCTGGCAGTAAAAAAATTATTACTCTTAATACTCCGTTGCATTTGTTCACTATCTAAATGGCATTATTTCAAAGACGTAGATCAAGTACTAAAACAAGTGTTCACATTGAAGGAATGGCCACTGGTAGAAGAAAGACAATAACTGGTTATGAATGATCAAATTCAAGGTTTAATAACATCAATAACAGAGAACTGAACATGTTATTACACTTATATTGTTATTCTTGTTTAACATTACTGAACATGGATTTGAATATTGAAATAAGATCTGATTCTCATTATTGTCGTAATGCATATTAAAGCCAACAAATTTTATCAACTGAAATTCAGTTTAATCAATTCTACATCCTCGAGAAACGAAATTTAATATGAAAAACTGTTAAAACATTTACAAATTACTGAAACACTTATTGAGCTAAGTATTTACATAGAAGTATAGTTTGTATACCGTATTCAACCTAATAAACAACCCATATAAATTCCCAAAATTCAAAAGAAACCAATTGTGTTCAGTTAAGTAGATTGGGGTATTTATTTTCTATTAGATTTCTCTTTGATGGCCTCCAAAATTCCCTCCAGGGCAGTAACCTTTCTTCTATCGATGGCCATTCTGTCCTCGTGCTGATTTATTAAATCTTGTCGTAACTGTACAAGGATGTCATCATTTCCATTTCTCTTCCTCTTCCTCTGTGGGGTTTGATAAAGAACTGGTGTTGCCTGTGGTGTAGAAGGTGGTACATCAGGGAGAGCAGTAGGAGATGAAGGACTGTTTGGTAGAGGTGACAAGGATTCCTCTCTCTGTTGCTCCATACTGCCACAGGCAGCTGAAATATATAATCATTATGAGATTCCTTAGTTTTTCCTCTTTACAAATAACAAATAGTTGACATAAAAAGATATCAGCTTGCTGATTTGCAACCCATATGGTAATTATAATCCTAGTTCCTAATAATCAGAAAAACGGGGAAATAAAAAAACATATACACACTGTCTACATTTAATGAAGACACAAATTTTGTGTGCGAGATGTCAATGTGTATCAGTGTTGAGTGTATCATTATGAATCAGTGTTTATTATGAGTGAAAATAGACTAAAAGGGGTCATACCTGTCTTGCATTGTTCACAAACATTACCAGGCAATGTAAGACGATATATTACATCGCCAACAGCACTCGTCAGGGTGAGATCCTCCATCTTCTGCACTGTCGACGCCATGTTGGAAATCAAAGTAAGCGGTCTTTCTCCCGTGATTACTCGGGCACGCGAGCGCTCAATAATCACTGGCCGTTCAGAAGCTAGCGATAGCTCGCGATAGCAATCACTAACTCTCCTGAACACGCCTCGGGGCTCGTGTTGTATTTGTTTACTAAGTGGCAAAATGGCTACCCCATTAAACTGCTTAATTCATATTCAACAAATACAGTATTTGTCTGAATCCAGGGTTATGACTGGTGAAGATGTAAAGCACAATTTACCTTAAACAAACGCAGAATTATTCAGAATGTCACGTTTGAGAGAGAGAGAGAGAGAGAGATTCTCTTTCATACGTGCATTTGTATAAGAAAATGGCTCCTGTTAAGAGACACGCGTACAACGCCGAGTTTAAACTCAAAGCGATCAGTCACGCAGCACAACACGGCAATAGAGCGGCAGCGAGAGAGTTAAACTTAAATGAATCGATGGTACGGAAGTGGAGAAAGGATGAAGATAAGCTCCGCCAAGTAAGGAAAACTCAACAAAGTTTCCGTGGCAATAAAGCAAGATGGCCAGAGTTAGAGAAGACACTTGAACAGTGGGTTGTTCAACAAAGAGCGGCAAGCAGAAGTGTCAGTACGATAACTATACGTATGAAGGCAACAGCGCTGGCACAAAAACACCGGACGTGTTGGATGGCCCATTCACTGAGATATGGTCAATTCGAACACAGCAGAAGAAGAATTCGAGGGATTCGTCGATGAGGAGCTTATAGAGTGATCTTTGTTTTTCTTTTGTGTGTTTACGTTTTACATTTTACAGTTATTATGTTATTGCTTTATTGTTATTGTTTTGCACTCGTTGTTTTTGCACATTACGAGTGTCACTTTATTGCGATTGCACTAACGTTTCATTTAAAATAACAGTATCAGACGTTTTTTTCTTTGCGTGTTGACTAAATGGACAAAAAATAAAATGATATGTCGATGTTGTTCAAAGATGTTAAAGATGTGTCACGAAAATGCTTTACCTCAGAGAAAATAATAAAACGGCTGTTTGTTTATTTTGGGAGTGAATGGAGTTGTGGAAAGCTTGTTTGTTAATAAAGTTTGACCTTTTTGAATGTTTTGTTGACATTCCCTTGAGCGTGGCAACATCTAGAGGTTGCATAAAGTAACTACATTCTCTACTGTAGTCAAGTCGTCACATTTATTTACCGTAAATAGCCCTTAATCCCAAAAATGTCTCGAAGGACTGCACAGGATTACAATTACAAAATTGCACAATTACCTGATCTTAAACCAGCATGCACTTATAGCGCCTTATAATGGGGTGCGTCTTATGTATGGCATAAGTTTTAAAATATATCATTCATTGAAGGTGCGCCTTATAACATGGTGCGCCATATAGTGCGGAAAATACGGTAGTTTAACATGTTATATCGTACATGCGGAGGATGAGGAGAGCCCACCTGCCCCCACCCTCCCTCATCACATTCTACAGGGGCACCATAGAGAGTATCCTGACCAGCTGTATCTCTGTGTGGTGTGGAGGCTGCAGCGCTACCGACTGGGGTAGTGTGAGGAGGGTAACGAGGACAGCAGAGAAAATAATCGGGACTACACTTCCCTCCATTCAGGACATTGGCCAGAAGCGCTGCCTATCCCATGCTAAGAACATTATCGGGGACCCCTCTCACCCCCATCATGGACTGTTCACTCTGCTAGCCTCTGGGAAGAGGTACTGCTGTGTGCGGTGCAGGACCACCAGGTTCCGCAGTAGTCTAGTCCCCCTGGCCATTAGACTGTTAAATGGTCAATCTAACATATAGTTAACCTAAATCTTAACGGCTGCTAATCTGACTTTTTGCACTACTGGCAGTTCTTTATAGCTTGCCACTCCTTGCACATTTGCTCTCTGCACTACTGTACTTACAGCGTTACTGTTACAGTGTTAATGTTACTGTTTACCTGACTTGTTAACCTGAATGCCCATTTTGCACATCTGGTTAGCTACTCCTCTTGCACTATCGGCACTATGGTATGGTAAAATACTATACGTAGCCATAATACAATACAACTTTTACTTATATCTGTACATTCGAGGAAACTGTGCGGGTCAGATGTATCGACATTTCGTTCTGTATACACGTGTACTAGAATGACAATAAAGTAGATCTGAATCTGAATCTGATGTGTTTCGTTATATCATATTTATTGTTAATTAACATTTTGTTGTGAGATACTTAGTTGCGCGACATGAAAGAGGTTTATTATTAAAAAGAAGTTCAAAAATTAAGTAGCTTGGACGTTCACTGTAGAAGGAAAACAATACATGCAAATATAATTAAGCAGAATAATTCATTTTCTCATTCAAATTATTAATTCATTTTCTGCATTAAATTATTGTTGGTAATATACTGATTAAAGGGATAACCACAAACCTGTCTTTTTGCATTTTCTCCTTTTATACTTATCTTTTTTTCTTAACTTCTTTATACAACATAATAATTCGTAATATAATGCATCAAAGCAAGTGAGAGCCGGCTCTCTTTAATGAGTTGAGCCGAAAAAGCCTGTTCTCTAAAAAGAGACGGACTTCCTTTTACTACATAACTAGCACATGAAATCCGAGGCGGCAGATGCATGCGCACAGTAGCTTAAAACTGCTCGCTTCGTTTCCAACAGACAAAAACCCGATACCGAGATAGAGGCTACCGCGGCGAACTCGTTTGACTTGATTGATTTGCCGTTTTGTGATGTCGGTGTATACCGGATGGTAGACATAATTGACAAATTTGTGTTTTTCCGTACAGATTTTCTTGTACGTCGTACACGTCTTAAAATGCATAATTAATGTACTTTGTACGGCAAAAACGTACAGGTTGACAAGTTTGCAATTAGGGAAAAAATATTTAAAAAGTAAAAAAATAATAATAACAATGGTTTGAATGATCGGCCCACACTTTAAAAATAATTTACTTTGAAACATTTATCAGTTGGATGTAAGAATTTTTTTGAATGTGGCCGTTCATTTTCCCTTGAGGGACGTCACAGTCTGTGACCATCAATTTCGTCTTGTGAAGATGTAACGTTTAAAAATACATTACGGTTTTTACTTTCTCTAAAATTATGAATATATTGAAAATATATATTTTTTCTCTTTTTTTCATACCTGTCAACCTGTACAATTTGCCGTACAACGTACGTTTTTTTATGCATTTCAAGACGAGTACGACGTACAAAAAAATCTGTATGGAAAAACGCAAATTTGTCTATTATGGGTACCATCCGGTATACACCGACTATCACGAAACGGCAAATCAATCAAGTCAAAGGAGTTCGCCGCGGAAGCCTCTATCTTGGTATCGTTTTTTTTCGTTGCAAACGAAGCGAGCGGTTTGATGCTACTGTGCGCATGCGTCTGTCTCCTGGGGATTTCCCATCATGCATCATTCCGAATAAAAAAAAAGATATGTTGTACGATTATTTTGTATTTTGTACGTGAAAATACGACAGTTTGTACGGGCATGGAGCCGCGTAGTTTGACAGGTATGTTTTTGGTTGTGGCCCCCACTTTTGTCTCTTGAAGATGACGTCACCCTCGC
The DNA here is from genome assembly GCF_059441175.1 of Urocampus carinirostris. NCBI lineage: Eukaryota > Metazoa > Chordata > Actinopteri > Syngnathiformes > Syngnathidae > Urocampus > Urocampus carinirostris. The sequence continues at coordinate 10,178,469 of NC_142353.1, read as the reverse complement.
TGGCGGAATCTGGTTGAACGACAGACAGTATGGTCTCTTCGCTGCGTAATTGATCATTTCTCTCATCAAGAGTTGCCAGATATGCCGGCAACTGTTTGTCCATCCACTGTTGATTTGTTTTTGGCAAGTATTGCCTCATATTTACCATGTCAGTTTCTAAAATCAGGCGGATAAAAGACACTCGAATGTAACAGGAGAGAGGGTGCTATTATTATTCAATATTCCCTCGATTCACGCGTTTAATTCGTTTTATTACATACTATGTCATAAGACAATCTGTTTGCATGCACACTGCTGCTTCGGTTAACGAAATCCTCAAGCGCTAGGGTAGTCGGGGCACAACTTCCTGTAGTGCACAGGAGTCAAACAGGCGGCCTGCGGGCCAGATCAGGCCCACTAAGAGATTGAATCCGGCCCGCGAGACAACACTCAGAGGAGCGCAAGGGAAAAACAAGCTGCAGGTTGAAATATGTCAACTTGATGTTGCCAAAGCCAGGTGCCTCTCACAAAGACACTTTACTTGTATTTATCTCTCTCTCTTTCTCTCTCTCTCTCTCTCTCTCTCTCTCTCTCTCTCTTTCTTTCTTTCTCTCTCTCTCTCTCTCTCTTTTTTCCACCCATTTTCTCCCACTCTGTCTCTGTCTCTTTCACTCTGTGTCTCTCTTTTTCTCCTCCTTTGTTGCTCTTTCAAAGTCAAAGTCAAATTTATTTATATAGCCCTTAATCACAAAAATGTCTCAAAGGACTGCACAGGATTACAATGACACAATTACCTGATCTTAAACCAACATGCGGGCAAGGAACAACTTAAAACCTCAGCGTGAGGGAAAAGAGAAACCTTGAAGGGACCTCACGAGTGGTATCCCTCTTCCAGAATGACCAGGGTGAATTACATTTAGCATTACAGTACACAAACATAGTAAACACTAGGTAACATGTTGAAAATTTGTCCGGAAAGTGCATGACAGCAGCGACGCCCCCAGCCTGTAAACTAGTCCAGAAAGTCTATGTGACATCCATCTTTGAATCTCAGTGAGGAAAGCCTCCAGATTTCTACAACTTAACCGTCCAGTTGTCTCCAGTGGCACATACAGTTGAGTGTCATCTGCATAGCAATGGAAACTAATATTATACTTGCGGATAATGTCACCAAGCGGGATCATATAAATACTAAAAAGAAGTTCCACAGGGGACATTAGATTGTTTAGAGGTCAGATTGCCATAGTTAACACATTGCATCCTGTCTGACAGGTAGGACCTAAACCATGAGAGTAGAGTTCCTGAGATACCAATGCATTCCAGACGAACAAGTAATATGTTGTGGTCGACATTATCAAAAGCAGCACTGAGATCCAGCAGCAGTAACATTGATGAGGCACCGGAATCTATCGAGAAAAGGAGATCATTGGTTAGTTTAGCCAGGGCTGTCTCAGTAGAGTGATTTGCCCTAAATGCTGACTGGACAGTTTCTTTGTCTCTTTCTCTCTCTGTGTCTTTTAACCTCTTTTGCTCTGACTTCCTTTTTCCCTTTTCCCTCTTTTTTCTTTCTCTCTTCATACTCTTTGCGCTTTTTTTTTCTCTTTTCCCTCCTTCTGTCTTTCAATTTCTCTTTGGATTTCTTTCTTTCTTTTCCCCCTCTTTCACGATTTTTTATCTTTTGTTTCTCACGCTCTCTCCCTCTCTCTCTTTTTCGTTCTTTGTCCCGCCCTCTCTCCTTTTCCCTCCCTTTCTCTTATTTCTTTATCTCTTTTTCTTTCTCTTTAATCTACTAGCCCGGCGCCCGACAGAATGTTTGTTCTATCGCATGGCCCCCGAGTTAAAATGAGTTTGACTCCCCTGCTTTAGTGTGTCTTGGGCAAGTACAGCCCATCCCACTCCTGGACGGTTTACTCACTGTAAAAGTTCCTTGTGTATTTTTTTTCTCACCAGGTTAGTTCTATTTTATGCTCTGCCCTCACAACGTCAATGTCCATATATACAGTAGTGTAAGTCTGCGCTTTTGGCAAGCCACATACAAGCACAATTTATAAACAAACAGGACGCAACAATGGGGCAAACAAGCATGGTACTTCAATAATTTCAGTGCGTAACATGAAACTACCCTCCTTTATTCCATGTCAAAAGTGAAATGATGAAACAACATCTATTTGCATAATAACGTTGCTTCTGCTTCCATCTCCGAGGGAGCTCTCTCAAATGACAGGTGTCAAGTCAAGTCATGTTTATTTGTATAGCCCTTAATCACAAAGAGTCTCAAAGGGCTGCACAGACCACAGATTATTGCAAACCACAGACTATTATTACACCAAGCCCTGATCTAAAACCTACATGAGGGCAAATAATACACAGATACACAGATATTGACAACATAAAATATAGGTTATTCACATGCTATAGAATAGAAGTGTGTTTTAAGCTTAGATTTAAACATTTCCACTGTGGTTGCAGATCAAATCTCAGAGGGAAGAGCATTCCACAGCACTGGGGCCCAAATGGAAAACTCTCTCGAACCTGCAGATCTCTTCTTGGCTCTTGGGGTCACTAGTAGACCAGCATTTTCAGAGCGAAGGCTCCAGACCGGAACATAGGGCGAAATTAAATCTGAAAGATATGAGGGAGCAAGTCCATGCATGATTTTGTATACAACCAACAGAACTTTAAATCATATCTTAAGCTAACGGGGAGCCAATGCAAGTTAGCTAAAATCGGGGTAATGTGATCAAACTTTCTTGTCTTAGTTAAAAGCCTCGCTGCAGCATTTTGTACCAGCTGAAGGCTCTTGATTTTGGACTTCGGGAGACCAGAGAGTAATGCATTACAGTAATAGAGACGGGAGGTAACAAACGCAATATAATCTCTGCATCTGACTTAGGTGTAGTTATTCTTTTGTCACTTGTAATAATAGTCTGTAGTTTGCAGTAATGTTTGGTCTGTGCAGCCCTTTGAGACTCCTCGTAATTAAGGGTTATACAAATAAACATGACTTGAACTAAAAAACAATAATAAAAAACAGCTGAACTTTCTGGTTTTCAATCCACACCAAGAGGCAAAAACAGTTCTCTGAGAAAATCAAATGATATTTAATCTTTTGATGTATCTTTTTGTAATCAACCCAAAGAGGCGTTTTAATTATTAGAAGGAGCAATCAGATATGCCGTCAATTTAGGAGGAACTATCTGTTAGACGGACACACGCAGGCCGAATCGTATCTTATTGTCCATTTACCCAATTTGTCCGAGGTAAACATGACACCTTTTTTCTCTCTCTCTCTACTATTATTATTTTTTATACACGAGGTACTTCTAAACAACCATCAGAAGCGTTTTACTTCTTGAAAGCGTTTGGAACCCGTTGTAAAGGACTCTGATGGTAGCTGTTTCCAGGCGGATCTCTTTGCCAAACGCACACATTCAAGGCCGAAGCTAGTGTTCTCTTTCATTCGAGGTAAACATGAAAATAAATTATATTAATTTGCATGTGTTTAGAGATGAACGCCTTGATTTCGGGAAACTTGTTCATTTTGAAACAAGAATATTTGAACATCCAACGTCAATAAAACTCATTTTTACGTTGTTGTGTTAAAATTTGTTCCAGATGCATCCCAACAATACAATCGTTTGACAGACTAACACGTTAAACAAATGCTCGTTTTTGAAAATACTTTTAAGTTTTGAAATATGAATAATAATGGGTATTGTTGAAAATGTAATCCTGACTAGAGAGTGACCTATTTCAATATTCCAACAAATTATATTAGATTGTTTTGTTATTACTGTATTTATAATTTTCTTAATTGTCATTCACAACAACGTATTGAACGTTGCTAAGATTAGCCGTGAGAAACGTGATAAAAGAGAAAAATAAGATAAAAAAGATGGTCGGGATATACACGCAAATATTTACAAGGTAGTGTTCGTTGACTGGTTTAAGATGTAAGTGCATTAGAAAAACAGTGCAATGAAACATTTTGCAATGACACCACCAAAAACATATTTCCAAAATAAGAATCAAAAAATAAAATGTGAATATACAAAGCAAGATATTTTTTCTCAGTCTTTTATGCTTGTTTAGAGCAGTGGTTACTATGGGGAAGCAACTGTCTCTGAGCCTGTTAGGCCTTTGTAATGTTTTATAGAATGGGCAGGGTGCAGTCCATGACTTTCTGGGCTGTTTCAATGACTCTCAAAGGATTTTGTTTTAAATAGTGTGAGAGAAAGATGTCAAATATGTGAATAGAGACAATTGTGTGAAACAGAAATATGCAAGGAAAATCAGAAATGATTCGAAAGTAAAAAGTAGGTTCTGACTTTTTTGTTTTGTTTAATTCAGTCGGCAATGATGGACCTTTGCCGCTTCCTGGACAAACTCCAGCTGGATGATTCCGTTGAGCAGCCCCTGGTGTCATCGTCCTTCCCGCCTGTCCAGGCGCTGCTGCCCGAACTGCAACGCCGCCTTGTGGGTTCGAACCCCAGCCTGACAGTGGAGCGGGTGGGCCGGCTCTTCCGGGCAGCTGAACCAAGATGGCTGCTGGGGTCAGAGCCTGCCCAATACGTCAACGTGGTTGGCACTCTGATCGAATGCCAGTCTGCCCAAGCCAGCGTGCCCGCCGTAGCTGATGTCCTGCGAACCCTGTTGGAAAAGTGGCAAGCAGCAGAGCCGGACCCTCATGTCAGGGCTCTCACACTAGCCGTGGCACCGCAAGTTTGGGTGTTTTCGATCAGCCACATGCAGGTATGCTAAGTGCCAACCTAGGAATAAAGATGTTTGATGATGTGCTAACCAGTGCAGCATGTAAATACACGGTGTCCCAAGAAATCTATACACGTTTTAGCAGCTGATAACTCAATTATGTATTTTTTATTTATAGACTGAAATAATGGAACCAAGTGAAGAAACCAGACTGCGCTGTCTGAAATTTTGAACTTTTTAACATTCTGGCGCCATCTTCTGTCATTCTCATTATGATGTGCGTGCAAGTACATTCCTTTCTTAGACGCGCTGGAATAAACCCTTCTTTTTTCAACTTTTGGGGGTTTGGGTCAGCATTATTCAAATGGGCCTTTTCTTACTTTCACCATTTTATTGCTACACCAAAAAAAGCATACAGCATACAGTCACTCTTCCCCAACTTCATCCCCTTGCCACCCTCCCTCTACTCCTTTTTCTTAGGTTGTAAGATAAAAGGAAATGGGCGCAGTAAAAAACAAATATAAGGACTGTTTGAACTTAGTTGGGCCTTGTTAACACATACTCAATCGAGAAAATATTTGATTTTAAACGTTATAAGGATTTGAAACTACATACCTCACTTTTAAAGAATAGAAATGTATTCTAAAATGCTACTGGAAGTATGAAAACATTGCAGAAGTGCAAAGACAATTTAGAAAGGAGTTGAAGAAGGGACAATCCTGTGCAGTCCTTTGAGACAACTTGAGATTAAGGGCTACACAAATAAATGTGACTTGACTTGACAATCAACACGAGTTTCCATCACTCAAATCAGAGATGAGTTTGAAGCCGATGGAACTGTTCAGGATGTTCATAAGTAGCATTCTGGAAGACCATGTATAAGCCCCACAAAAAGGAACACTGCATTACTTCGTTTCAACGAAGTCCAAGAAAGTCATTGCGGCAAGGTAGTTGTGAGGTAAGCATTTCAAAATCATCTTTCTATCGCATCATGAAACGATAATGACGATTAAGACCAAAGAGTACAGTCAAGTTATGTTATTTGTACAGCCCTTAAACTCAAAACAATATCTAAGGGCTTCCCACCCCAACATTATTATTCTACGAGACAGTTATGTAGCACTATTTAAATACTCTATACAACACGCTACAGTGGGTATAGAGTATAGGGTATTAGCACGTCACATTGGGTATTTGTATATTGTATTCCTTTTGCTTATTATTGTATTGTTCTCAGTGAAGGGATGCTGCTGGAAATGTCAATTTCCCTGCGGGGATGAATAAAGTATTTATCTATCTATCTATTATAACATCCCCTGATCTGAAACTACATGAGGGCCAGGAAACACTCAAAAACCTCAGCATGAGGAAAATGAAGAAACCTCGGGAAGAGGCCTCCCGCGAGGTAATCCTCCTTCCAGGATGGTTAAGCTTCAATGGATGCTGCAAAAGCATTAACATACAATACACAGTCATCATCGACATTAGGTATAGGTAACAAGAGAATCTCCAGTTGACAGATTCCTGTCCCCGAATCTTGATGGCGTACATCAGGTCCAAGTGCCATTATGATAGCTCGAAATGCATGAATCATCCTTCAACCTCAAGGGCGAGAGTATGAAGTCAACATCATTCGTAAGCTATACAATATAAAAGTGTCTTAAGCTTAGATTTAACACTTTCCCACGATGGTTGTGTGAAGTGAGGGGCCATATTTCAATTAAATGGTTTGATTTAGACAAAAATGCATCTTAGAATCCATGTTAATTTACCAGTATATAATAGTGTTTTCATACTTCCAGTAGCAATTTAAAATACATTTCCTTTATTCAAAGTCAAGTGTGGCTGAAATCACTCAGTTCAAAGAGTTCAGACTACAAAGAAATAATTTATTTGTTAGTTGCTTAAGTGTGTATAATGTACATTTCTTTTGTACACTCTGTATAATGGTTCACATGAATTGTTGTGGCGCAGCAGGAAAATGAGTGCGGCGATCTCCAGCGACATCTGCTGTCTACGGGAGGCTGGCGCGACGCAGCCCACATGTTAACGGGGGACATGCCCGACGACCAGACGGGCATCCTGGGGGAAGTCCTGGGCATCTTGCAGCCCCATCTCGGCAGGTGAGAGTCAGAAATCCCCTCGGAAAAGTCTCTGTGGGTTGTGCTAAGCAACAGGGGGGCATGCATTTTAGGGAGGCAGGGCAGCAGTCTGAGCAGGCAGAGTCGACGTTCTGGCAAATGCTCCAGCAGGTACGAGACGACGGCAGCCGTGACTGATGGTGTTGAATGTTTTACCGTATTTTCTGCACTATCAGGAGCACCGGATTATAAGTTGCACCCCCGCAAAAATACCCTTTTACAATATTATTTTCATGTCAAAGGTTCCCCAGATAATAAGGCACATGGAATTAAAACTACAGTTATGGCTAGGGTTGCACAAAACAATTAAAAGTACTGAATTTTTTACATTGATTGATGACTCATGAAAATATCTGTGAACACAATTGCATAACATTAGATGCAATGAGAATTGAACCTGGATGGCGGCATGCTAGAACTTATTCACCAGGGCAGTGATAGATAACCTTAATTGTTGAAAGAGCCATTTTGGGCTAAAAATAACAATTTGTCCGGAGCCGGAAAAAACAAAAGCCTTTCATAAGCCTTATGATAAATGATATGCATGCTGTATGTACACTGTGTGTGTGTGTGTATATATATATATATATATATATATTTTTTTTTTTTTATATGCTATGATAGCCGACTATCAAAATGACTTAAGTTGGATGCAACGCATCCTCTGGATAATGAGTCACCGCACTCTGTTGTAGGGCACCGCCTCAAGTTTAACTTCATTACAATATGAACGAATTACAATATTTTTCGTTACTATGACAAAATTAAAAATAATGCAATAAAGAAATCCACAACATCACATGACAAGGAATATTCTGGTACTAAATGCCCTTGGTTTTCCTTTTTGTGATGTTGTTGGAGCCGGAATTCGAACCTGCGATCTCTTGATCCCCAGACGAGCGCTCTACCTCCTGAGCTATATGTAGCGTGGAGATGCAAACCACTTCTTAAATCCATTCTTGCACTCATCTAATTTCTCCAGAAGTGATGCAATCATACTTTTTCTCTCACTTGCAACTATGCTGCAAAAGTAGCACGCTTTCCTTGGAAAGGTTTTTCCAAATGACTTTTTTTGGGTTATTTGATAACTTCTCTCTAAAGAGCAACATTCAGGCAATCCATCTGCATTGGCAAAAAGTGCTAATAATTCGGTTCAAGATATGTTGAATCCTCTGTTTTCCTCAGTTATATTTCTCTTTTTACCCTTGGGGTTCATGGCCGAATTGTTGAAAACTGCCACTTGCTTTTTTAAAAACGGCAGAACTTGGGCCACACAGCTCGGGTCAATCGAGAGAGAGATAGTAAAGCGGAGGAGCAATGCACCCGACTTTGGCTTGTCGCCTGTGAACTTGTGCCAGGTCCTTGTTGAAATATATTATCTCGTCATCACACTATTTTTAGACATGATATTAAAATGTGGATGTTATTATTGGGTTCCTGCTGCAAGAATATTGTCAGACATTAAACCGGTCCTGAAATACAGTGTTGTATTGCTGACATGCAAGGTCTTTATGAAGTGCACAAGATTCTGAACTGAAGAGAAATGCATCGTGGTTCTGAACTGAATGAACACAAAGGCGTTGTGGGAAGTAATTTAATCATCATGAAAGAGATGTACTTACAATGTTTAGTTTGAGCTGAGAAAAAGTCAAACCAAATTAATATTGATTTTAAATCACTTTGTTTTCTTATTACTCTAACCTATTAGGTTCCATCACTATAAATAGTGTACTAACGAGATAAGAGCTCATGTCTTTCGACATATCACCTGGATCCTTATTGGTTTTGTGCAGGGATCACCAACCTTTTATAAGCTGAGAGCTACTTTTTGCTTCTCAGTGTAAGGGGCATCCATTCTAAAATGCATTTATTTGATAACAACTTATAATTTGATTACAAAGTTGTTACTATGTTATTACCAGGTTGATTATTCTTGGCAGGGTTAAATAGTCTCAGTCAACCACTAATAAAATCATTTTACTAGAAAATCAAAATGACCCCGCACTTTTGTCCAACCCTCGCCGCTACTTTAGTTCTAATTCCATGCGCCTTATAGTGGGGATCGCCTTATATATGAAAAAAATATAATTTGTTGTCTACATCCCTAGTGGACTAGTGTTTAGGATTTGGTGCTTTCACCATTGATATCAGGTTTTGATCCCCGTTGCCACCATTGCTATGCAGATGATGTCTACGAGGATTTATCGAATGATCAATAATTGTACAAATATAACACATTTCCAATTTTGTCTGCATATAAGGTGTGCCGGATTATAAAATGGTCAATAGTAAATTAACTGCATTTATGAAGTGTTTTGACCAGTCACTGAGGACTTCCAAAGCCCTTTACAATGAATTCCGCACTTTACCGTCTTGTCCACATATAACTTGGATGAGCTAGGAATCGAACCTGCAACCTTTCAGTCCCAAGACGACCATTCTACCACCTAAGCTACTCCCACCCTCATGTTCAAATTTCCGGCCAAGTTCGGGGCCCCCTCCTCACGTGCTGCCTACCATTCACTATTGGTGACACAAAACCAAATATGCGCGTATTAGTTGACCCCTTTATAGTGCGGAAAATCCGGTACTTGGGTGTTGCAGGTGAAGCGCCCCTTCCTGGCTTCCCTGTTGCCCCGCCTCCTGAGCCCCGCCCTTCTCATCAGTGACCACCACCAAGCTGACAAATGCGTTCTTGGCATCAGATGCCTGCACCACATCGTCGAGAACACTGCCGCCGCCGAATTGCGCGCCTCCAACCGGGCCCTCGTGATCTACGAGGCGCTCTATAAACGTCTGCACAGCGCCGAAGCTGACGTGGTCCAGGTGAGACACGTCTGTCAGCAGTGTTGAGTATGTTACTAAAGAACTGTAATTACAGTTACTAGTTTCTTCATCTAAAAAGTAACTTAGTTAACTCTCAGATTACTGACACAAAAAGTAACGCATTACTCCGAAATTATCTAGTTACAAAATACCGTGTATACTCGCATAGAAGTCGAACCCCTAAAACCGGTTTGAAATAGCCACATAATAAAATAAATCAAAGAAAAGGTGTACACCAACCTGTGGAATTAGTGAAGAATTCATATTTCTTGGCTTTTACAATCTTGAGAGCTTGAAAAAACAAACACTATCCATCTTGTCTCTGAGCTTATTATAACCACTTCAAGATCTCCTACTCAATCTTTTCTTTCTTCATGAATAGTGTATCGCAAAAACAATTTTCCAAATTAAAAGACCAAAATTCCGACCATTTTTACCGTACATTCTTTTCTTTTGTTTGCCCCATTGATAACGTTTGTTCGTTGTTGGTGGACTTGACAGCAACAATTACAAACGTTTAATTTCTCTTACCTGATATGAAGTGTGTGTTGAAACACGAGCATTTTTGATGAGGCCTAATCTTTTCACTCTAATGCATTTAATTTCAAATCTCCTCTTTTTCTTTGATCCGAAGTGTCCGCTGGAAGCCTGTAAGACTCCAATTTACGATCACTTATCGTTTTTTTCTCCGATTCTGGCACCTAAACACACAACTTGACGCCAACTAGAAGCTACGAAAGCTTTCTTTTCCTCGGTCTTCTGACCAGCCCAAGTCTTCGGCTGTGACGTAATAACCGTAACGTGAAAGCTATCCACTTTGATGATGCAAAGCTAAACTTTTTGTGTGCGTGCTTGTTGACATATCCTCTCGCCCTTAGCTTTTGCCCCCAGGCTAAGCCCCGCCCACCTTATATGTCACAATGTTGACAAACAAATAAAAGGGTCTATTCAGTTGTATTTTGTAGGTATATGGAAACATTTGAGTATGAGTGATGCAGATTTATTAGGTAGTTGGAAAACACTGCATTTCATTATTTGCATTCTACGCAGTAGCACTCCGTGTAGTGACGACAAAATGGTATTAATAGCGTGTTACAGTACTCGTTACGAAGAAAAATAATTTATTTGTAACGCGTTAGTCCCAACACTGTCTGTGGCACTACCCAACTGCTCACACTGCATTTTTGTGGGTGCTTCCAGGCAGCTTTGAGCTGCTTGTTGGACCTGCTTCCCATTTTAGAGAGCTCCACCGTAGCGGCTCGTCGCCACGACGACGTGATGCGTTTGCTCCTCCTTCGAATGGAGGCTGAACACAAGGTGGCGCTCCGGAGAGTCTACGCGCAGGCGCTGCCAGACTATTTGAAAAGGTGAGTTTGCGTTAAAATGTTGCGATAAATCAGTGCTTCTTAATTATTACGCCTCCCCCTCGGAAGAATAAATCCTCTCACGCCTTTCCAAGATCGATCTATTTTTAAGTAATCACATAATATTAGTGGGGACAAAAAAACAATTGCTCGATATTTGTGGGAACATGTCACCTCCGTCCCAGGCATATCTACGCATTTTTGATGGAGAAAAACTGAAGCGTCTTGTCAGTCTGATTGGGTTGTAATGTCTTTAAGTGACTGCTTAACTCATTTGGCTTCGTGCTGTCCGCTGCTAACATTTTTAACTTAGCAAGCACACCAGCCTTTCCCTCCCTCCAAGGTCGCAGTGAACTGCTACTAGAGGAGACTTTTAATCGTCTCTTTACCCCGTCTCTCTTTGTCTGTCTCCGCAACCAGATCATATTGTGTCTACACTTCACCCTCAATGCTTATACTCTGTGCTTAATGCACCTCCACGGAGGCTGTATGCAAACAAAATACCACCGAAATGCCACGGCTCTATACTGTACTTTTTGGACAATTTTACAGGCTTGAGGCGTCGTTGTTTTCATGCACTTTCTAGACAAACTTTAACATATTACTTATGTTTAGTTTTTTTGATGTTCTCTATGTTTTGTGTAGTTTCCTAATGCTAAATCTATTGCACCCTGGTCATCCTGGAAGGGGAATTACCACTTGTGAGGCCACTTCTCAAGGGTTCCTATTTTCCTCATGCTGAGGTTTTTGAGTTTTTCCTTGCCTGCATGTTGGTTTAAGATTAGGCAAGATGGTGTAATGGTAACCTGTGCAGTCCTTTGAGATATTTTGTGATTAAGGGCTGTACAAATAAATGTGACTTGACTTGACCTATACTGGAAGTGCAATTACACTTAATTTTAGGAAAGTAAACAAAAAATAAGGTTCCTGAAGTCAAACGCGCTCGCACCCCTCTTGACAGAGCGTCACAATCCCCCACCCTCCCAGGGGGGCCCACCCTACTAACTTAGAATCTCTGTCATAAATGATTGTATAAAATGTCAGCTTTCTTGCATGTTTGTGTATGCACCCAGAATCGGCGTGAGAGCGTGCCGCCACCTGGCCGTCCTGAAACGGGTGCTGCCCGCCTACCTGGAGGTGAGCGACACTCCCGAGGAGCTGTGCAGAATTTGGGCTCTGGAGTCCCTCCAGCACATCCTAACAGTAGCATGGCCACGGTCAGTAGCTCTGCATTCTCCACCCGCTGTTCCACGTAATAATGTTCTTTTAGGCCACGCCCCTTTTTGGGGACAGTCTGCTATGGGAATGATGTCCCTTCTGATGCTTTAAACGGAATTTCTAAACTATTTTTAGGTTTTTGCTGACTTTTTAGCTTACTGCAGTTAGCTGTTGTATAATCGTAATTATTTACACGTTTAAATATTTATCGCTGTTTGGGTACAGATTTTTTAATATTTTGGGTATTTACAGTGCCATAAAAAAAGTATTTGCCTCTTTCCTGATTTCTGTGGTTTTCACATTTTTAATACTCACAAAGGTTTCAGATTATCAAACCAATTTTAATATCACATAAATACAAAATGCAGTTTTGAAATGTTGATTAAATTTATTAAAACACACAGAAAAAAAAACCTATCTGGCCCTATGTGAATAGTTAATTTCCCCCTAAACCTAATAACCAGGAGGCAGCAAAGCAGTCCCAGACCATCACCTTGCAACCACCCCGCTTTACTTTTGGCATTATGTTCTTTTTGTCAAATGCTGTGCCATTTTTACACCAGATGTAACAAGCTGCATACCTTCCAAGAAGTACAAGTTTTGACTTATCAATCCACAGAATGTTTCTTCAAAGGTTTTAAGGATAATCAAGAGGCTTTTTGGTAAATGTGAGACGACTCTTTGTGTTCATTATGACAGCATTGGTTTTAGCCTGGGATCTCTCCCATGGATGCCACTTTTGGCCAGTGGAGTCAGGAACATTGACCTTAACTGGGGCTGGTTTGCTGCTTCAGGACCAGGACAACTTGTTGTCTTTGACGGAATAATGATTTCTGGTGTTCAACCCTGTATTTCCATGGGGGTGCATAGCCCCTGTTTGACAAGTGCTATTTAAATTACTGTAATTCTGTGACCGTTTGTCTAAAAAAGAACATTTAAGGCTTCCTCAAAGAAGAGAGAACAGGCTTTGGATAAAACCCTTGATTTAAAAGAAATGATTTCGAAGTATTTCACCAAAACACCCGCAAGGTAGTAGCAACTTCCCACAATGGATAATCTCTCAGGCGTTGGTAGTTGGAGGGTTGGATAAAGGAACATGTTTGTCTGGAGCAGATCCAACCACAGTAAGTGAAGTACTTTTTGTTATCTGTAACCAATAAAAAAATGTTTAAAAACACTTGAATCCTTTGAACATTACTTTATACGTTGTGATTGTCAAAATCTCAATGTTTGGTGGGTCATGTATCTGTTATTATTTTTGTCTACATTTTTAGTTTTTATTCTTGGATTTTTTTTTCATTTTTTGTACATTATTAATGTTATTATTTCAATGTACCTTCATTTCCATTAGTTACCACCCTTCAAGACCAATACATGCCCATCTTTTAAGATGGATACTGCTGAATATCAGCCTCCTTACTGGAGAGTATTCAGGGTCAGAATCCATGCCAGAGATCCAGTGAAATATAAGTACACTAAGAGAGCAAGACTCTAAATTTTTTTGTATATTTTTATAAAAGTTTATATTTCCAGTTTATGTTAAAAAAATATGTGCTCGTGTTGAGTTCCAGTCTTTACTTCATTATAAGATTGAAAAATCCAAGTCAGTTTTTTGTTTTGATTTCATTTTAAACTGTTATGACATTTTCTTAACACATAGTTACTGTATATATTGCTAGATATTGAAAGTTTTGGGGTTTTCTGAAAAAAGGGGCCAAAAGTAATCACTCATAACACTCATTCATGGACAAAATAACAAAAAAAACTGCATGCGGCTTGTTTGATACTTGGTCAATCAATCCTGAATGAGTACGTCAGGTCATCAGTTCATGCCCTCAAACTCAAGCGCTCTTGGGCCATGCAGCAGGACAACTATCCGCAACACACCAGCAATTCCACCTCCGAATGGCTCAAGAGTAGCCAAGTCAAAGTCTATCTTTAAATACAATTGAGATGCTCAGGTGTGACCTTAAATGGGGAGTTCGTGCTAGAAAACCAGCTGCTTTGGCAGATCTTAAATAATTAGCAAAGAAGAGTTGGCCAAATTTCCCCCACAACATTGTGTTAGACGCATTACCAATTATTATAAATGTTTGATTTCTGTTATCGCTGCCAAAGGTGTCCCTAACCGCAATTAAGTTCAGGGGGCAATTACTTCTTCACATAGGATCAGATAGGTTTGATTTTTGTTCTGTGGCTTTTCCGTTTTTATTTTTTTTAGTACACATTTTTGGAATGTTTTGCTTATTTTGGAATACATAGGGGGGCAGCACGGCGGTGCAGTGGTTAGCGTGTGTGCGGCATAGTTCTGAGGTTGTGAGATCAAACCTTCCTGTGTGAAGTTTGCATGTTCTCCCCATGCTTGTGTGGGTTTCCTCCGGGCACTCCGGTTTTCTCCCACATTCCAAAAACATGCATGTCAGGTGAATTGGCCGGTCCAAATTGTCCCTCGGTGTGAGTGAGCGAGTGAGTTGTCTGTCTCTGTGTGCCCTGCGCCTGGCTGGTAACCAGTTCAAGGTGTCCCCTGCCCACTGCCTGAAGATGGCTGGGATGGGCTCCAGCACCCCCGCGACCCTACTGAGGATAAGCAGTGCAGATAATGGATGGATGGAATGCATAGGAATGTCTAAAAATAAAAAGCATTACTTACTATGACAAAAAATGTTTTGGTACTTGAACAATTTGATCCCTCACAAATTGTGGTCAGGTATTGGTTTATAAGGAAAAAAATACTAATGGCTAATTTCCAATTTTATTGCACATTTTGTCAAAAGTGTGCTTGTTTAGTACTGTCAATTTGAGAAGTTCATTTTCTTGTCATACATTTAAAAAATGATGTATTGGTAACCCTATGACCCTAAGTTGAGCTTGTTCTAATTGACCTCAAAGCAGAAACTCCTTGTTAGTCCAACTTAAATTTATCAAAGTGGAAAAGAGATTTTTTTTTCTGCCAGATCGCCGAACAGCGTCAACGTTTGGCTGCCGTGTTTACTGCGCCTGCTCGTGGACACCCAGCCGGAGACCCGCCCCCTCCCCGGCACCTGTCCGGAGACCCGCCCCCTCCAAGACCCGGCCAATCAACTGAGCCATCTTGCAGCCCACTGTATGGCGTTATTGGCAGCGGCCGACCCGCGGCTGAAGGTGCTGTTACTGTGGTCATTTGAGTGTAAATGTGGCCACAACAGCGCCTTCTGTTGTTTTTGTTTGTTAGTGCGCACTGCAGGAGTTGGACCCGAGCTGCTGCTGTCCTGAGATGGCGAGATACCTGGCGAAGGCGGCTGAGGCCCAAACCAGCCAGCCAGTAGTCCAATCGGACTCTTAAATCGCTGAATCAAATTTAGAAAAGCTGTGGACATTCTGGCATACAGATATGGATGCCGAATTTCCATTTTTCATTTTGGTTGAAAGATGTGCGAATGTTTAATATCATGTATCAGGTATTTTCTTTTTTTATACAACTTGACAAATATATCTTTGTTTTTTAATCATATTTTTTGCATCATTTTATTTGTTCAGCTCATGCGAGCGTTGTAGAACCAAACGTCAAAAAGAGCCCGCCAATCTTCGAAAGAATCATTAATCCACTCTTGCACTTTTTAGAACATCAATTTTTTTATACAAGCTAAATTTTGGTATAATGGCATACAGTGCATACATTGGCGGATTTGGATCAATGCTGTGCATTGAAGCAGACTGTCAGGTAGGAGACCTGCCAAGATTTGAAAGCATGACTAAGATCAGTGCCAGTGCATGACAAGATTTGTTTGTGTTCCAAGGACATATTGCGATCTAACAATTAATCGGAGCAGCTAATGTGAGGGCTCTGTCCACTCCACGCATCGGCCCGGTATTGCAGTACCTCCGGGAACGGTGCACTCGCAATGATCGCAGCAAGGCTTTAGGGCTAGGACCTTAGCTTGGCCTTTTGGCTGAGAGTAAGAGTCCCGGCTCCTTGGCTTTGTAGCGTATTATGAACTGACCGATAACGGATAATGGATAATGAATAACGAAGATAGAAAAATAACCCTTAAAAACCCCAAACCCCATAGAACTGGTTCCAAAGCACTGTGGTGAAAAAGATTTATTTGTGTTCCTAGTACATTTGATTGGAGCAGCTAATGCAAGAATTGTAGAACCAAAAGCCTACCCAGTTCCAGGTGAGTGTGTCTTGGAAAAACAAAGCTGCCGGCAAAGTAATTTCAATCACATATCAGTTATTTTATTCATGTTTTGACCTTTTTAACAACATATTTGTCACATATTGTGTGATTAAAATTGATTGGAGCAGCTAAAGTCAAGAGTTGTAGAACCAAAAAAGGAGCCTGCCCACTTCCTGTTGAGCTGTATTGGGAAAATAAAGCTGACGCCATAGCACTATTGTGATAATGCCACCCTTTTAAAACAATTTAATAGACATTCTTAATGTCTTAAATTTTTTACAATTCAAAGAGCATCTGAATGTGTTTAAGGACATTTTGTGCTCTGAAATTACGCCGTAATTCCCAATTACTATTCCATTTATCTTTTCGTTTGAGATGTCATGCTATAACTGTCCAACAGATGTCGTCCTATGCGCACAGTCTTCAGTTTTCTTATATCAGGGTTGTCAAACTCACAGCCTGTGGCCCTATCACTGCCCCCGGGATTATAGTTTGAGGCCCCCAGTTTAAGATGAATCTCCTAATGTAACGGCAGCCCACAAATTAATTGATTTTAATATAAATTTCTTCTTTTTTTTTTCAGATCTTATTTGGTGCAGAACATTTTAAAAAGCATACTAAAGAACACAAAAAAAAATTGTTTTCATTTTCAGGCATTCTTTATCCTAACAAGTCCTAAATCCGTGGCTATCCCTAAAGCTTTTTTTCCGGTGCCAGGTGATATTAAGCCACACCCCTCAGGAGTCGCGACACCCGAAAAGCTGCAGGTCCAAAGCGAACTCGTCCAAGCTAGCCGTTTGCGCCGAGCAGACCGCATCAGCGCACTGGGCAGGCCAAGACTCCAAGTTAGCGTCGGCGTCCAATGGAAGGCGAAACCTGAGGAGAGTGCCGTTAGAGGCTGGGTCTAGCTCACCGCAGCCACAGCTCATCCACTCACCTGGAGGTGTGACCCACTCGCACCTCGGAACCGCTGTATCCCATCAATAGATACTGGTTGTTGAGTTCAATGTTCACCTGTGTGCAGGTGGCCTTCTTGATGAGCTCCACCTCTGAGTTGGATGTCATTGCCTCCAAAGCTGAGAAACGGATACGTAATGCATGCAAAGTGGCCGTCGCCGTGAAAAAAAGGTTGACCTTTTTTTGCATAGAAATCAATCGGACGGCGAGCTTGGGCAGTAACCGAATACATGTAACGGCCTTACATGATCAGCATACAATTTCTTTAAATTGTATTCCGTTACAAATACATAAAAAAGGAATCAAATTACAGGTAGATTTTATAAAATTAGGACTACGTTGCAGGATTACAATTTTATTTAAAAGCATTTTTGTGTTGCAAGATACAGGGGACAATATTGAAGTCCGGTGTGCGTTAGTTTGAACTGTTAGCTCTTTTTCTTGTTCCCATTAGCTTTGTTTACATTCACCATGCTCGTTTACTCCTCTCTCTCTCTCTCTCTCTCTCTCGGCAGTCTCATTCAGATTCCACACATGCAGCACACTCAGTAATCGAAAGTCATCAAGTTACATTACTGCAATATTGTAGTATTCGGATTACATTATCTTCCCAACTCTGCGGACGGATAAAAATACCTCATCTCGTTTCATGTACTTAAAATTTGGCAAAAACACGTGCTACAGGTGGCTTTGGTTAGTGTTCTTCTGAAGTGAGAGTTATATTGTCAAGGGCACTCACTATCCATCACGCTTGATCTTTTTTGGTGCTAGGTCAGCACATTCTACAAGTGTGTGGGGTAGCGAGGAAAACCACAACTTGACGCATGCTCTCTAAATACGAAACAGGTCTTTGACCGGAGTTTACTTTTATCCTCGAGGAAGCAAATGGTCTGTTTAAGAGATGGGAATTCCGTTTCTTTTTGGCAAACAGGCTTTTTCAACTCGGCTCACTAAAAATAGCTGACTCTTTCAAGTCGCAAACAGCTTTTCGGGTTTTTTTTTGTTTAGTCCATATTTTACTATTTATTATGTATTATTATGAATTACTCAAAAAGATGGAATTAGAGCAAAATTAACACTTAAACAGTAACACTGCAAAACATACGTTAAAATATTTTTAAATTTACAAAGAACAAGATCAAATACAATTTTAAATTTTTCTCGTGCCTGCCTATAAAGGGAACAGTTAAAATGTTTTTTAAAAGTAAATCTTATTGTAAAAATGCACCCCATGGGAGTTTGTAGAACCCAAAACCTCAAATTGTCAAAACAAAGTGTTGCACATGGCCCGCATTTGCGTTTTTCTGATAAGAGTTGTAGAACTTAAAATGATAGAAATTGGCAGGCAGAATGTTATAAACGTGGCTGGCATTGAGTTCTTCTGATGCAAGAGTTGTAGAACCTTTATTTTAAAAATGCAATGTTCGTAAAATGCTAACATCTTCCACATGGCTTGCGTTTGCGTTTGTCTAGCGCGAGAGAAATCAGAACCAAAAGTCAAAATGAACCTGCTCACTTCCTGATAGGTGCATCCGTTAAGAGAACAAACTGGCAACAAACCTGTATTTTGAAAGCGCCACATTTTTAAAATGCTAACAATTTCCATTTTGTTTTTGCACTGACGCAAACAAAGTCGTAGTTCGCTCCTGTACCAGAATTTGAACGAAAAACCTGTACTCACCTGGGTGGGCGTTCTTGAGGACCTGGTGGACAATCGCCCTGAAAGTGACGAAGTCACCTTCAGTCTGCTGAGAATCCACCTGCAGTTTGTAGGCTGTAATCACACTTCAGGTGAGCTCAGGTGAGGCCAGCCAGGTGGGGAGGCGGGACTTTCTCACCGTATTTCACTCGAGGCCGGCATGTTTCCTGAAGGCGGCGGGCAGGGGTCCAACTGGGGTCTGTTCCCATCCTGAAGGTTGCGCACGTGACTGTGGAAGGGAGTGTCGTTCAAGGACTGGTTCCCCTGGGGAGGGGGTCGGAGTTACCTGTCATGCACTGGCACTGATCTGCCACACAGAGACGCTGCAACACCTGCTTCGTGTCCGAGAAGGCCTGACTGCAAAAACTCCCTGCGGACAAAAGGGGGAGCTCAACACACGCTCCCCCCAAATACTGCTCCACCACCAGATCCTCCTCACCTTTGTCCTGAGGCTCAGAAACTGTAATGAGGGACTCGGCTGCTCCGCCCACCTTAAAACTGGCTCGGATCCGGAAGCCGATGCACAAAAACATGTCGGACGGAACCTGGATGGCAGGACTTGGTTTGTCGGCTAGTCCAGTACAGGAGGTGACACGGGACTTACCGAGTCCATCTGGATCACCACAGTGTTCCCCTGGAGTTCGTAGTGGGAGATGACGGGCTCCATTGCGTCTCGAAACTGCAAGAATGACATGATATGGTGAAGGCGGCTTAAGAGGGCAGGGCTAGTCCTGGGTCCGGTCACAAAGGGGCGGTTCTTGGTCTCACCTGCCGCAGGTCTTCCAGGTGCGCCTCCACGCCGGTCGGTAGCTGGATTTTCATCACCGTCATGGTGGACTCTGTTGCCAGCTCGTTGGGAGGGGGCTTGTACCTGTATGGGACGGAAGGTGGTGTGGGCACTAAAATAGTCAGTTTGTACAAAAACACAAAAAATGTGATTTTATGTTAGGGTTTAAAATTAGGGTTGTGCATTCTAACTATGTTTTTTTGGTGTTTAAGTTAAGAGTTTAAAACTAGGGTTTTAGATTGATATCAAGTTTTTAAAGTGCTTTTAGGGTTACCACCTAGGGATTCGTAGCAGGGTTTTGGTTTTAGAGTAGGGTTGTATAGGGCTTTTAGGGTTTTCAGCCAGGGTTTCATACAAGGTTTTCGATTTCAAAGTAGTTTTAAAACACTTTTAAGGGGTTTCCAGATAGGGTTTCGAACTAAGATTTTAGCTTCAAGGTAGGGTTTTTAAGTGTTTTCAGGGTTTGGAACTAGAATTTGGAACTAGGGTTACAACTTCAAATCAGGGTTTTAGAGCCATTGTAGGATTTCAAACTAGGATTCTGGCTTCAAATTTAGGTTTTAATGCACTTTCAGGGTTTCCAGCCAGGGATTCAAACTAGGGCTTCGGCTTCAAAGTTGGATTATGAAGCGCTTTTATAGTGTTTCTAAGCGATATCTTGGGTTTTATAGCACTTTAAGGTTTCCAGCTAGGATTGCAAACTGGGATTTTGGCTTTCTTTTCAGGGTTTAGAACACGTTCAGATCTTTCAAATAAGGGTTCAAACTAGGTTTATAGGTGCAAACTAAGGTTTCAAACTTGGCTTTGGGTTTCACTTTCAGGTTTTAAAAATTAACTTTCAATGTTTTGTT